>NW_026737586.1:0-36587 GCF_949786415.1 Peromyscus eremicus | reverse complement strand
TATCAGAAAACAACTCTTGTTTGTAGGACCAGAAACTGCATGTGATTCAACTCCATTTAGGACTGGGAAACAAACGCTAGGTCGCCTTACAAGAAACACACTCTGCTTTTGAGAAAAGAGCACTATTCTACTCTACTGTGTTTCCTATGGGGTCTGAACAGTGAGCTTGCTCAGAACAAAAGAACTGTGCTTCCTACACACACGGCCACATCTAGTTCAACTCTGCTTAGGAAACTGACAAGAACAGTAGATCCTTTTCAGTCCAATACACTGTACATACTGGGAACAGAGGCCAGTGCTATTTGCCCTGTGAATGACAATGGGAGCGCAATAGTGACTCTTCTTACCAGAAAACAACTCTTGCTCGTAGTACCAAAAACTGCATGTGATTCAACTCCATTTAGGTCTGGGAAACAAACGCTAGCTCGCCTTACAAGAAACACACTTTGATTTTGAAAAAAGAGCACTCTTCTACTCTACTGTGTTTCCTATAGGGCCAGAACAGTGAGCTTGCTCAGAACAAAAGAACTGTGCTTCCTACACACACGGGCCATATCTAGTTCAACTCCACTTAGGAAACTGACAAGAACAGTAGATCCTCTTCAGTCCAATACACTGTAAATGCTGGGAACAGACGCCAGTGCTATTTGCACTGTGTTTGAAAATGGGAGCGCAATAGTGACTGTTCTTACCAGAAAACAACACTTGCTCGTAGGAACAGAAACTGCATGTGATTCAACTCCATTTAAAACTGGGAAACCAACGCTAGCTTGCCTAACAAGAAACACACTCTGCTTTCGAGAAAAGAGCACTCTTCTACTCTACTGTCATTCCTATAGGGTCTGAACAGTGAGCTTGCTCAGAACCAAAGAACTGTGCTTCCTAATCACAGGCCATATCTAGTTCAACTCTGCTTAGGAAACTAACAAGAACAGTAGCTCCTCTTCAGTCCAATACACTGTAATTGATGGGAACAGACGCGAGTGCTATTTGCACTGTGTATGACAATGTGAGCACAATAGTGACACTTCTTACGAGAAAACAACTCTTGCTCGTAGGACCAGAAACTTCATGGGATTCTACTCCATTTAAAACTGGGAAACAAACGCTAGCTCGCCTTACAAGAAACACACTCTGCTTTTGAGAAAAGAGCACTCTTCTACTCTACTGTGTTTCCTAAGGGGTCTGAACAGTGAGCTTGCTCAGAACAAAAGAACTGTGCTTCCTACACACACGGGCCATATCTAGTTCAACTCTGCTTAGGAAACTGACAAGAAGAGTAGCTTCTCTTCAATCCAATACACGGTACATGCTGGGAACAGACGTCAGTGCTATTTGCCATGTGTATGACAATGGGAGCACCATAGTGACTCTTCTTACCAGAAAACAACTCTTGCTCGTAGGAACAGAAACTGCATGTGATTCAACTCCATTTAGGACTGGGAAACAAACGCTAGCTTGCCTTACAAGAAACACACTCTGCTTTTGAGAAGAGAGCACTCTCTTCTCTACTGTGTTTCCTATGGGTTCCGAACAGTGAGCTTGCTCAGAACAAAAGAACTGTGCTTCCTACACACAGGGGCCATATCTAGTTCAACTCTGCTTAGGAATCTGAGAAGAACAGTAGCTCCTCTTCAGTCCAATACACTGTACTTGCTGGGAACAGACGCGAGGGCTATTTGCACTGTGTATGGCAATGGGAGCGCAATAGTGTCTGTTCTTACCAGAAAACAACTCTTGCTCCTAGGACCATAAACTGCATGTGATTCAACTCCATTTAAGACTGGGAAACAAATGCTAGGTCGCCTTACAAGAACCATACTCTGCTTTTGTGAAAAGAGCACTCTTCTACTCTACTGTGTTTTCTATAGGGCCAGAACAGTGAGCTTGCTCAGAAAAAAGAACTGTGCTTCCTACAAAACACGGCCAAATCTAGTTCAATTCTGCTTAGGAAACTGACAAGAACTGTAGATCCCGTTCAGTCCAATACACTGTACATGCTGGGAACAGACGCCAGTGCTATTTGCTCTGTGTATGAAAATGGGAGCGCAATAGTGAGTCTTCTTACCAGAAAACAACTCTTGCTCCTAGGACCAGAAACTTCATGGGATTCAACTCCTTTTTAGACTGGGAAACAAACACTAGCTCGCCTTACTAGAAACACACTCTGCTTTTGAGAAAAGAGCACTCTTCTACTCTAGTGTGATTCCTATGGGGTCTGAACAGTGAGCTTGCTCAGATCAAAAGAACTGTGCTTCCTACACACACGGGTCATATCTAGTTCAACTCTTTTTAGGAAACTGACAAGAACAGTAGCTCCTCTTCAGTCCAATACACTGTACATGCTGGGAACAGAGGTCAGTGCTATTTCCCCTGTGTATGACAGTGGGAGCACAATAGTGACTCTTCTTACCAGAAAACAACTCTTGCTCGTGGGAACAGAAACTGTATGTGATTCAACTCCATTTAGGACTGGGAAACAAACGCTAGCTCGCCTTACAAGAAACACACTCTGATTTTGAGAAAAGAGCACTCTTCTACTCTACTGTGTTTCCTATATGGCCAGAACAGTGAGCTTGCACAGAACAAAAGAACTGTGCTTCCTACACACACGGGCCATATCTAGTTCAATTCTCCTTAAAATAATGACAAGAACAGAAGATCCTCTTCAGTCCAATACACTGTACATGCTGGGAACAGACACCAGTGCTATTTGCCCTGTGTATGACAATGGGAGCGCAATAGTGACTCTTCTTACCAGAAAACAACTCTTGCTGGTAGGACCAGAAACTGCATGGGATTCAACTCCTTTTAGGACTCGGAAACACACGCTAGCTCACCTGAGAAGAAACATACTCTGCTTTTGAGAAAAGGGCACTCTTCTACTCTACTGTGATTCCTATGGGGACGGAACAGTGAGCTTGCTCAGAACAAAAGAACTGTGCTTCCTACACACATGGGCAATATTTAGTTCAACTCTGCTTAGGAAACTGACAGGAACAGTAGATCCTCTTCAGACCAATACACTGTACATGCTGGGAACAGACGCCAGTGCTATTTGCCCTGTGTATTAAAATGGGAGCGCAATAGTGACTCTTCTTACCAGAAAACACCTCTTGCTCGTAGGACCAGAAACTGCATGGGATTCAACTCCATTTAGGACTGGGAAACAAATGCTAGCTCGCCTTACAAGAAACACACATTGCTTTTGAGAAAAGAGCACTCTTCTACTCTAATGTGTTTCCTACATGGTCCGAAAAGTGAGCTTGCCCAGAACAAAAGAACTGTGCTTCCTACACACAGGGGCCATATCTAGTTCAACTCTGCTTAGGAAACTGAAAAGAACAGTAGCTCCTCTTCAATCCAATACACTGTATTTGCTGGGAACAGACGCGAGTGCCATTTGCACTGTGTATAGCAATGGGATCGCAAAAGTGACTCTTCTTACCAGAAAACAACTCTTGCTTGTAGGACCAAAAAGTGCATGTGACTCAACTCCATTTAGGACTGGGAAACAAACGCTAGGTCGCCTTACAAGAAACACACTCTGCTTTTGAGAAAAGAGCACTCTTCTACTCTACTGTGTTTCCTATAGTGCCAGAACTGTGAGCTTGCTCAGAACAAAAGAACTGTGCTTCCTACACAAACGGGCCATATCAAGTTCAATTATACTTAGGATACTGACAAGAACAGTAGTTCCTCTTCAGTCCAATACAATGTACATGCTGGGAACAGAGGCCAGTGCTATTTGCCCTGTGTATGACAATGGGAGCTCAATAGTGACTCTTCTTACCAGAAAACAACTCTTGCTCGTAGGACCAGAAACTGCATGGGATTCAACTCCATTTAGGACTGGGAAACAAACGCTACCTCACCTTAGAAGAAACATACTCTGCTTTTGAGAAAAGGGCACTCTTCTACTCTACTGTGTTTCCTATGGGGTCCGAACAGTGAGCTTGCTTAGAACAAAAGAACTGTGCTTCCTACACACACGGGCCATATCTAGTTCAACTCTGCTTAGGAAACTGACAAGAACAATTGCTCCTCTTCAGTCCAATACACTGTACTTGCTGGGACCAGACGCCAGTGCTATTTGAACTGTGTATGACAATGGGAGGGCAATAGTGACTGTTCTTACCAGAAAACAACTCTTGCTCGTAGGACCAAAAACTGCATGTGACTCAACTCCATTTAGGACTGGGAAACAAAAGCAAGCTCGCCTTACAAGAAAAACACTCTGCTTTTGAGAAAAGAGCACTCTTCTACTCTACTGTGTTTCCTAGGAGGTCTGAACAGTTAGCTTGCTCAGAACAAAAGAACTGTGCTTCCTACACACACGGCGATATCTAGTTCAACTCTGCTTAGGAAACTGACAAGAACAGTAGATCCTCTTCAGTCCAATACACTGTACATGCTGGGAACAGACGCCAGTGCTATTTGCCCTGTGTATGAAATGGGAGGGCAATAGTGACTGTTCTTACCAAAAAACAACTCTTGCTCATAGGACCAGAAACTGCATGGGATTCAGCTCCCTTTAGGACTGGGAAACAAACACAAGATCGCCTTACAAGAAACACACTCTGCTTTTGAGAAAAGAGCACTCTTCTACTCTATTGTGTTTCCTATGTGGTCCTAACAGTGAGCTTGCTCAGAACAAAAGAACTGTGCTTCCTACACACAGGGGCCATATCTAGTTCAACTCTGCTTAGGAAACTGACAAGAACAGTAGCTCCTCTTCAGTCCAATGCACTGTATTTGCTGGGAACAGACTACAGTGCTATTTTCACTGTGTATGGCAATGGGAGCGCAATAGTGACTCTTCTTACCAGAAAACAACTCTTGCACGTAGGACCAAAAACTGCATGTGACTCAACTCCATTTAGGACTGGGAAACAAACGCTTGCATGGCTTACAAGAAACACACTCTGCTTTTGAGAAAAGAGCACTCTTCGACTCTACTGTGTTTCCTATAGGGCCAGAAATGTGAGATTGCTCAGAACAAAAGAACTGTGCTTCCTACACACACGGGCCATATCTAGTTCTATTCTCCTTAGGATACTGACAAGAACAGTAGATCCTCTTCAGTCCAATACACTGTACATGCTGGGAACAGACGCCAGTGCTATTTGCCCTGTGTATGAAATGGGAGGGCAATAGTGACTCTTCTTACCAGAAAACAACTCTTGCTCGTAGGACCAGAAACTGCATGGGATTCAACTCCTTTTAGGACTGGGAAACAAATGCTAGCTCACCTTAGAAAAAACATACTCTGCTTTTGAGAAAAGGGCACTCTTCTACTCTACTGTGTTTCCTATGGGGACGGAACAGTGAGATTTCTCAGAACAAAAGAACTGTGCTTCCTACGAACACGGGCCATATCTAGTTCAACTCAGCTTAGGAAACTGACAAGAACAGTAGATCCTCTTCAGTCCAATACTCTGTACATGCTGGGAACAGAAGCCATTGCTATTTGCCCTGTGTATGACATTGGGAGCCCAATAGTGACTCTTCTTACCAGAAAACAACTCTTGCCCGTAGGACCAGAAACTGCATGGGATTCAACTCCATTTAGGACTGGGAAACAAACGCTACCTCACCTTAGAAGAAACATACTCTGCTTTTGAGAAAAGGGCACTCTTCTACTCTACTGTGTTTCCTATGGGGTCCGAACAGTGAGCTTGCTCAGAACATAAGAAATGTGCTTCCTACACACACGGGCCATATCTAGTTCAACTCTGCTTAGGAAACTGACAAGAACAGTAGCTCCTCTTCATTCCAATACACTACACTTGCTGGGAACAGACTCGTGTGCTATTTTCACTGTGTATGGCAATGGGAGCGCAATAGTGACTCTCCTTACCCGAAAACAACTCCTGCTCTTAGGACCAAAAACTGCATGTGACTCAACTCCATTTAGGACTGGGAAACAAACACAAGCTCGCCTTACAAGAAAAACACTCTACTTTTGAGAAAAGAGCACTCTTCTACTCTACTGTGTTTTCTAAGGGGTCTGAACAGTGAACTTGCTCAGAACAAAAGAACTGTGCTTTCTAAACACACGGGCCATATCTAGTTCAACTCTGCTTAGGAAACTGACAAGAACAGTAGCTCCTCTTCATTCCAATACACTGTACTTGCTGGGAACAGACGCGAGTGCTATTTGCACTGGGTATGGCAATGGGAGGGCAATAATGACTGTTCTTACCAGAAAACAACTCTTGCTCGTAGGAACAGAAACTGCATGTGATTCAACTCCATTTAGGACTTGGAAACAAACGCAAGCTCGCCTTACAAGAAACACACTCTGCTTTTGAGAAAAGATCACTCTTCTACTCTACTGTGTTTCCTATAGTGCCAGAACTGTGACCTTGCTCAGAACAAAGAACTGTGCTTCCTACACACACGGGCCATATCTAATTCAATTCTCCTTAGAATTTTGACAAGAACAGTAGATCCTCTTCAGTCCAATACACTGTACATGCTGGGAACAGACGCCAGTGCTATTTGCCCTGTGTATGAAAATAGAGGGCAATAATGACTGTTCTTACCAGAAAACAACTCTTGCTCGTAGGAACAGAAAATGCATGGGATTCAGCTCCATTTAGGACACGGAAACAAACGTAGATCGCCTTACAAGAAACACACTCTAATTTTGAGAAAAGAGCACTCTCTACTCTACTGTGTTTCCTATGGGTTCCGAACAGTGAGCTTGCTAAGAACAAAGAACTGTGCTTCCTACACACACGGGCCATATCTAGTTCAACTCTGCTTAGGAAACTGACAAGAACAGTAGCTCCTCTTCAGTCCAATACACTGTACTTGCTGGGAACAGACCCCAGTGCTATTTGCACTGTGTATGGCAATGGGAGCGCAATAGTGACTCTTCTTATCAGAAAACAACTCTTGCTGGTAGGACCAGAAACTTCATGGTGTTCAACTCCATTTAGGACTGGGAAACAAACGCTAGCTCACCTTACAAGACACAGACTCTGCTTTTGAGAAAAGAGCACTCTTCTACTCTACTGTGTTTCTTATAGGGCCAGAACAGTGAGCTTGCTCAGAACAAAAGAACTGTGCTTCCTAAAAGAACTGTGCTTCCTACACACACGGCCATATCTAGTTCAACTCTGCTTAGAAAACTGACAAGAAGAGTAGATCCTCTTCAGTCCAATACACTGTACATGCTAGGAACAGACACGAGTAATATTTGCCCTGTGTATGACAATGGGAGCGCAATAGTGAGTCTTCTTACCAGAAAACAACTCTTGCTCGTAGGACCAGAAACTGCATGTGATTCAACACCATTTAGGACTGGGAAACACACCCTGGCTCGCCTTACAAGAAACACACTCTACTTTTGAAAAAAGAGCAGTCTTCTACTCTACTGTGTTACCTATGGTGTCTGAACAGTGAGCTTGCTCAGAACAAAAGAACTGTGCTTCCTACACACGGTCATATCTAGTTCAACTCTGCTTAGGAAACTGACAAGAACAGTAGATCCTCTTCAGTCCAATACACTGTACATGCTGGGAACAGATACCAGTGCTATTTTCCCTGTGTATGACAATGGGAGCTCAATAGTGACTCTCATTACCAGAAAAAAACTCTCGCTCGTACGACCAGAACCTGCATGTGATTCAACTCCATTTAGGACTGGGAAACCAACGCTAGCTCGCCTTACAAGAAACAAACTCTGCTTTTGTGAAAAGAGCACTCTCTACTCTACTCTGTTTCCTAAGTGTTCCGAACAGTGAGCTTGCTCTGAACAAAAGAACTGTGCGTCCTACACACACGGCCATATCTAGTTCAACTCTGCTTAGGAAACTGACAAGAACAGTAGCTCCTCTTCAGTCCAATACACTGTACTTGCTGGGAACAGATGCTAGTGCTATTTGCACTGGGTATGGCATTGGGAGCACAATAGTGACTCTTCTTACCAGAAAACAACTCTTGCTCGTAGGACCATAAACTGCATGGGATTCAACACCATTTAAGACTGGGAAACAAACGCTAGCTCGCCTTACAAGAAACACACTCTGCTTTTGAGAAAAGAGCACTCTCTACTCTACTGTGTTTCCTATGGGTTCCGAACAGTGAGCTTGCTCAGAACAAAAGAACTGTGCTTCCTACACACAGGGGCCACATCTAGTTCAACTCTGCTTTGGAAAATGACAAGAACAGTAGCTCCTCTTCAGTCCAATACACTGTACTTGCTGGGAACAGACGCAAATGCTATTTGCACTGTGTATGGCAATGGGAGCGCAATAGTGACTCTTCTTACCAGAAAACAACTCTTGCTCGTAGGACCAGAAACTGCATGGTATTCAACTCCATGAAGGACTGGGAAACAAACACTGGCTAGCTTTACAGGAAACACACTCTGATTTTGAGAAAAGAGCACTCTTCTACTCTACTGTGTTTCGTATAGGGCCAGAACAGTGAGCTTGCTGAGAACAAATGAACTGTGCTTCCTATACACACGGGCTATATCTAGTTCAACTCTGCTTAGGAAACTGACAAGAACAGTGGATCCTCTTCAGTCCAATACACTGTAAATGCTGGGAACAGATATCAGTGCTATTTGCCCTGTTTATGACAATGGGAGCACAATAGTGACTGTTCATACCAGAAAACAACACTTGTTCGTAGGACCAGAAACTGCATGTGATTCAACTCCATTTAAAACTGGGAAACCAACGCTAGCTCGCCTAACAAGAAACACACTCTGCTTTAAGGAAAAGAGCACTCTTCTACTCTACTGTGTTTCCTATGGGGACTGATGAGTGAGCTTGCTCAGAACAAAAGAACTGTGCTTCCCACACACAGGGGCTATATCTAGTTCAACTCTGCTTAGGAAACTGACAAGAACAGTAGCTCCTCTTCAGTCTAATACACTGTACATGCTGGGAACAGACACCAGTGCTATTTGCCCTGGGTATGACAATGGGAGCGCAATAGTGACTCTTCTTACCAGAAAACAACTCTTGCTCGAAAGGACCAGAAAATGCATGGGATTCAACTCCATTTAGGACTGGGAAACAAACGCTAGCTCGCCTTACAAGAAACAAACTCTGCTTTTGAGATAAGAGCACTCTCTACTCTACTGTGTTTCCTATGGGTTCCGAACAGTGAGCTTGCTCAGAACAAAAGAACTGTGCTTCCTACACACACGGCCATATCTAGTTCAACTCTGCTTATGAAACTGACAAGAACAGTAGCTCCTCTTCAGTCCAATACACTGTACTTGCTGGGAACAAACGCGAGTGCAATTTGAACTGTGTATGGCAATGGTAGCACAATAGTGACTGTTCTTACCAGAAAACAACTCTTGCTCGTAGGTCCAGAAAATGCATGTGATTCAACTCCATTTAAGACTGGGAAACAAACGCTAGCTTGCCTTACAAGAAAAACACTCTGCTTTTGAGAAAAGAGCACTCTTCTACTCTACTGTGTTTCCTATGGGGTCCGAACAGTGACCTTGCTCAGAACAAAAGAACTGTGCTTCCTACACACAGGGGCCATATCTAGTTCAACTCTGCTTAGGAAACTGACAAGAACAGTAGCTCCTCTTCAGTCCAATACACTGTTCATGCTAGGAACAGACGCGAGTGCTATTTGCACTGTGTATGAAAATAGGAGCGCTATAGTGAGTCTTCTTACCAGAAAACAACTCTTGCTCCTAGGACCAGAAACTTCATGGGATTCAACTCCATTTTATACTGGGAAACAAACACTAGCTCGCCTTACAAGAAACACACTCTGCTTTTGAGAAAAGAGCACTCTTCTACTCTAGTGTGATTCCTATGGGGTCTGAACAGTGAGCTTGCTCAGAACAAAAGAACTGTGCTTCCTACACACACGGGTCATATCTAGTTCAACTCTGTATAGGAAACTAACAAGAACAGTAGATCCTCTTCAGTCCAATACACTGTACATGCTGGGAACAGACGCCAGTGCTATTTGCCCTGTGTATGACAATGGGAGCACAATAATGACTCTTTTTACCAGAAAACAACTCTTGCTCGTGGGAACAGAAACTGTATGTGATTCAACTCCATTTAGGACTGGGAAACAAACGCTAGGTCGCCTTACAAGAAACACACTCTGATTTTGAGAAAAGAGCACTCTTCTACTCTACTGTGTTTCCTATAGGGCCAGAACAGTGAGCTTGCTCAGAACAAAAGAACTGTGCTTCCTACACACACGGGCCATATCTAGTTCAACTCTGCTTAGGTAAATGACAAGAACAGTAGATCCTCTTCAGTCCAATACACTGTACATGTTGGGAACAGACGCCATTGCTATTTGCCCTCTGTATGACAATGGGAGCACAATAGTGACTCTTCTTACCAGTCAACAACTCTTGCTCGTAGGAACAGTTACTGCATGTGATTCAACTCCATTTAGGACTGGGAACCAAAGGCTATCTCGCCTTACAATAAACACACTCTGCTTTTGAGAAAAGAGCACTCTTCTTCTCTACTGTGTTTCCTATAGCGCCAGAACAGTGAGCTTGCTCAGAACAAAAGAACTGTGCTTCCACACACACGGCCATATCTGGTTCAATTCTGCTTAAGAAACTGACAAGAACAGTAGCTCCTCTTCTGTCCAATACACTGTACTTACTGGGAACAGATGCGAGTGCTATTTGCACTGTGTATGGCAATGGGAGCGCAATAGTGACTTTCCTTACCAGAAAACAAATCTTGCTCGTAGGACCAAAAACTGCATGTGATTCAACTCCATTTAGGACTGGGAAACAAACGCTAGCTCGCCTTACAAGAAACACACTCTTCTTTTGAGAAAAGAGCACTCTTCTACTCTAATGTGTTTCCTATAGGGCCAGAACAGTGAGCATTCTCATAACAAAAGAACTGTGCTTCCTACACACACGGGCCATATCTAGTTCAACTCTGCTTAGGAAACTGACAAGAACAGTAGATCCTCTTCAGTCCAATACACGGTACGTGCTTGGAACAGACGTCAGTGCTATTTGCCCTGTGTATGACAATGGGAGCACAATAGTGACTCTTCTTACCAGAAAACAACTGTTGCTCGTAGGACCAGAAACTGCATGGGATTCAACTCCATTTAGGACTGGAAAAGAAACGCTACCTCACCTTAGAAGAAACATACTATGCTTTTGAGAAAAGGGCACTCTTCTACTATACTGTGTTTCCTATGGAGTCTGAACAGTGAGCTTGCTCAGAACAAAAGAACTGTGCTTACTACACACATGCCATATCTAGTCCAACTCTGCTTAGGATACTGACAAAACAGTAGCTCCTCTTCAGTCCAATACACTGTACTTGCTGGGATCATACGCCAGTGCTATTTGCACTGTGTATGTCAATGGGAGCGCAATAGTGAGTCTTATTATCAGAAAACAACTCTTGTTCGTAGGACCAGAAACTGCATGTGATTCAACTCCATTTAGGACTGGGAAACAAACGCTAGGTCGCCTTACAAGAAACACACTCTGCTTTTGAGAAAAGAGCACTATTCTACTCTACTGTGTTTCCTATGGGGTCTGAACAGTGAGCTTGCTCAGAACAAAAGAACTGTGCTTCCTACACACACGGGCCACATCTAGTTCAACTGTGCTTAGGAAACTGACAAGAACAGTAGATCCTTTTCAGTCCAATACACTGTACATACTGGGAACAGAGGCCAGTGCTATTTGCCCTGTGAATGACAATGGGAGCGCAATAGTGACTCTTCTTACCAGAAAACAACTCTTGCTCGTAGTACCAAAAACTGCATGTGATTCAACTCCATTTAGGTCTGGGAAACAAACGCTAGCTCGCCTTACAAGAAACACACTTTGATTTTGAAAAAAGAGCACTCTTCTACTCTACTGTGTTTCCTATAGGGCCAGAACAGTGAGCTTGCTCAGAACAAAAGAACTGTGCTTCCTACACACACGGGCCATATCTAGTTCAACTCCACTTAGGAAACTGACAAGAACAGTAGATCCTCTTCAGTCCAATACACTGTAAATGCTGGGAACAGACGTCAGTGCTATTTGCCCTGTGTTTGAAAATGGGAGCGCAATAGTGACTGTTCTTACCAGAAAACAACACTTGCTCGTAGAAACAGAAACTGCATGTGATTCAACTCCATTTAAAACTGGGAAACCAACGCTAGCTTGCCTAACAAGAAACACACTCTGCTTTCGAGAAAAGAGCACTCTTCTACTCTACTGTCATTCCTATAGGGTCTGAACAGTGAGCTTGCTCAGAACCAAAGAACTGTGCTTCCTAATCACAGGCCATATCTAGTTCAACTCTGCTTAGGAAACTAACAAGAACAGTAGCTCCTCTTCAGTCCAATACACTGTAATTGATGGGAACAGACGCGAGTGCTATTTGCACTGTGTATGACAATGTGAGCACAATAGTGACACTTCTTACGAGAAAACAACTCTTGCTCGTAGGACCAGAAACTTCATGGGATTCTACTCCATTTAAAACTGGGAAACAAACGCTAGCTCGCCTTACAAGAAACACACTCTGCTTTTGAGAAAAGAGCACTCTTCTACTCTACTGTGTTTCCTAAGGGGTCTGAACAGTGAGCTTGCTCAGAACAAAAGAACTGTGCTTCCTACACACACGGGCCATATCTAGTTCAACTCTGCTTAGGAAACTGACAAGAAGAGTAGCTTCTCTTCAATCCAATACACGGTACATGCTGGGAACAGACGTCAGTGCTATTTGCCATGTGTATGACAATGGGAGCACCATAGTGACTCTTCTTACCAGAAAACAACTCTTGCTCGTAGGAACAGAAACTGCATGTGATTCAACTCCATTTAGGACTGGGAAACAAACGCTAGCTTGCCTTACAAGAAACACACTCTGCTTTTGAGAAGAGAGCACTCTCTTCTCTACTGTGTTTCCTATGGGTTCCGAACAGTGAGCTTGCTCAGAACAAAAGCACTGTGCTTCCTACACACAGGGGCCATATCTAGTTCAACTCTGCTTAGGAATCTGAGAAGAACAGTAGCTCCTCTTCAGTCCAATACACTGTACTTGCTGGGAACAGACGCGAGGGCTATTTGCACTGTGTATGGCAATGGGAGCGCAATAGTGTCTGTTCTTACCAGAAAACAACTCTTGCTCCTAGGACCATAAACTGCATGTGATTCAACTCCATTTAAGACTGGGAAACAAATGCTAGGTCGCCTTACAAGAACCATACTCTGCTTTTGTGAAAAGAGCACTCTTCTACTCTACTGTGTTTTCTATAGGGCCAGAACAGTGAGCTTGCTCAGAAAAAAGAACTGTGCTTCCTACAAAACACGGCCAAATCTAGTTCAATTCTGCTTAGGAAACTGACAAGAACTGTAGATCCCGTTCAGTCCAATACACTGTACATGCTGGGAACAGACGCCAGTGCTATTTGCTCTGTGTATGAAAATGGGAGCGCAATAGTGAGTCTTCTTACCAGAAAACAACTCTTGCTCCTAGGACCAGAAACTTCATGGGATTCAACTCCTTTTTAGACTGGGAAACAAACACTAGCTCGCCTTACAAGAAACACACTCTGCTTTTGAGAAAAGAGCACTCTTCTACTCTAGTGTGATTCCTATGGGGTCTGAACAGTGAGCTTGCTCAGATCAAAAGAACTGTGCTTCCTACACACACGGGTCATATCTAGTTCAACTCTTTTTAGGAAACTGACAAGAACAGTAGCTCCTCTTCAGTCCAATACACTGTACATGCTGGGAACAGACGTCAGTGCTATTTCCCCTGTGTATGACAGTGGGAGCACAATAGTGACTCTTCTTACCAGAAAACAACTCTTGCTCGTGGGAACAGAAACTGTATGTGATTCAACTCCATTTAGGACTGGGAAACAAACGCTAGCTCGCCTTACAAGAAACACACTCTGATTTTGAGAAAAGAGCACTCTTCTACTCTACTGTGTTTCCTATAGGGCCAGAACAGTGAGCTTGCACAGAACAAAAGAACTGTGCTTCCTACACACACGGGCCATATCTAGTTCAATTCTCCTTAAAATAATGACAAGAACAGTAGATCCTCTTCAGTCCAATACACTGTACATGCTGGGAACAGACACCAGTGCTATTTGCCCTGTGTATGACAATGGGAGCGCAATAGTGACTCTTCTTACCAGAAAACAACTCTTGCTGGTAGGACCAGAAACTGCATGGGATTCAACTCCTTTTAGGACTCGGAAACACACGCTAGCTCACCTGAGAAGAAACATACTCTGCTTTTGAGAAACGGGCACTCTTCTACTCTACTGTGATTCCTATGGGGACGGAACAGTGAGCTTGCTCAGAACAAAAGAACTGTGCTTCCTACACACATGGGCAATATTTAGTTCAACTCTGCTTAGGAAACTGACAAGAACAGTAGATCCTCTTCAGACCAATACACTGTACATGCTGGGAACAGACGCCAGTGCTATTTGCCCTGTGTATTAAAATGGGAGCGCAATAGTGACTCTACTTACCAGAAAACACCTCTTGCTCGTAGGACCAGAAACTGCATGGGATTCAACTCCATTTAGGACTGGGAAACAAATGCTAGCTCGCCTTACAAGAAACACACATTGCTTTTGAGAAAAGAGCACTCTTCTACTCTAATGTGTTTCCTACATGGTCCGAAAAGTGAGCTTGCCCAGAACAAAAGAACTGTGCTTCCTACACACAGGGGCCATATGGTGTCTGAACAGTGAGCTTGCTCAGAACAAAAGAAATGTGCTTCCTACACACAGGGGCCATATCTAGTTCAACTCTGCTTAGGAAACTGACAAGAACAGTAGCTCCTCTCAGTCCAATACACTGTACTTGCTGGGAACAGACCCCAGTGCTATTTGCACTGTGTATGGCAATGGGAGCGCAATAGTGACTCTTCTTATCAGAAAACAACTCTTGCTCGTAGCACCAGAAACTTCATGGTGTTCAACTCCATTTAGGACTGGGAAACAAACGCTAGCTCGCCTTACAAGACACACACTCTGCTTTTGAGAAAAGAGCACTCTTCTACTCTACTGTGTTTCCTATGGAGTCTGAAGAGTGAGCTTGCTCAGAACAAAAGAACTGTGCTTCCTAACACACGGGCCATATCTAGTTCACCTCTGCTTAGGAAACTGACAAAACAGTAGATCCTCTTCAGTCCAATACAATGTATATGCTGGGACCAGACACCAGTGCTATTTACCCTGTGTATGAAAATGGGAGCACAATAGTGACGCTTCTAACCAGAAAACAACTCTTGCTCGTAGGAACAGAAAGTGCTTGTGAGTAAACTCCATTAAGGACTGGGAAACAAACGCTAGCTCGCCTTACAAGAAACACACTCTGCTTTTGAGAAAAGAGCACTCTTTTACTCTAATGTGTTTCCTTTAGGGCCAGAACAGTGAGATTGCTCAGAACAAAAGAACTGTGCTTCCTACACACACGGGCTATATCTAGTTCAACTCTGCTAAGGAAACTGACAAGAACATTAGATCCTCTTCAGTCCAATACACTGTACTTGCTGGGAACAGATGCCAGTGCTATTTGCCCTGTGTATGACAATGGGAGCACAATAGTGACTCTTCTTACCAGAAAACAACTCTTGTTCGTAGGACCAGAAATTGCATGTGATTCATCTCCATTTAGGACTGGGAAACAAATGCTAGCTCGCCTTACAAGAAACACACTCTGCTTTTGAGAAAATAGCACTCTTCTACTCTACTGTGTTTCCTATAGGGCCAGAACAGTGAGCTTGCTCTGAACAAAAGAACTGTGCTTCCTATCCACACGGGCTACCTCTAGTTCAACTCTGCTTAGGAAACTGACAAGAACAGTAGCTCCTCTTCAGTCCAATACACTGTACTTGCAGAGAACAGACGCGAGGGCTATTTGCACTGTGTATGGCAATGGGAGCGCAATAGTGACTTTCCTTACCAGAAAACAACTCTTGCTCGTAGGACCAAAAACTGCATGTGATTCAACTCCATTTAAGACAGGGAAACAAACGCTAGATCGCCTTACAAGAAACACACTCTGATTTTCAGAAAAGAGCACTCTTCTACTCTACTGTGTTTCCTATGGGTTCTAAACAGTGAGCTTGCTCAGAACAAAAGAACTGTGCTTCCTACACACAGGGGCCATATCTAGTTCAACTCTGCTTAGGAAACTGTCAAGAACAGTAGATCCTCTTCAGTCCAATACACTGTACATGCTGGGAACAGACCCCAGTGCTATTTGCACTGTTTATGGCAATGGGAACGCAATAGTGACTCTTCTTATCAGAAAACAACTCTTGCTCATAGGACCAGAAATTTCAAGGTATTCAACTCCATTTAGGACTGGGAAACAAACGCAAGCTCGCCTTACAAGACACACACTCTGCTTTTGAGAAAAGAGCACTCTTCTACTCTACTGTGTTTCCTATAGGGCCAGAACAGTGAGCTTGCTCAGAACAAATGAACTGTGCTTCCTACACACACGGGCTATATCTAGTTCAACTCTGCTTAGGAAACTGACAAGAACAGTAGATCCTCTTCAGTCCAATACACTGTACATGCTGGGAACAGACGCCAGTGCTATTTGCCCTGTGTATGACAATGGGAGCGCAGTATGGACTCTTCTTACCAGGAAACAACTCTTGCTCGTAGGACCAGAAACTGCATGTGATTCAACTCCATTAAGGACTGAAAAACAAATGCTAGCTCGCCTTACAAGAAACACACTCTGCTTTTGAGAAAAGAGCACTCTTCTACTCTACTTTGTTTCCTATGGGGTCTGAACAGTGAGCTTGCTCAGAACAAAAGAACTGTGCTTCCTAACATACGGGCCATATCTAGTTCAACTCTGCTTAGGAAACTGACAAAATGGTAGATCCTCTTCAGTCCAATACAATGTACATGCTGGAACCAGACACCAGTGCTATTTGCCCTGTGTATGAAAATGGGAGCACAATAGTGACGCTTCTTACCAGAAAACAACTCTTGCTCGTAGGACCAGAAACTGCATGGGATTCAACTCCATTTAGGAAGGTGTAACAAACGCTAGCTTGCCTTACAAGAAACACACTTTGCTTTTGAGAAAAGAGCACTCTTCTACTCTACTGTGTTTCCTAGGGGTTCCGAACAGTGAGCTTGCTCAGAACAAAAGAACTGTGATTCCTACACACAGGGGCCATATCTAGTTCAACTCTGCTTTGGAAACTGACAAGAACAGTAGCTCCTCTTCAGTCCAATACACTGTACTTGCTGGGAACAGACGCCAGTGCTATTTGCACTGTGTATGGCAATGGGAGCGCAATAGTGACTCTTCTTATCAGAAAACAACTCTTGCTCCTAGGACCAGAAACTTCATGGTATTCAACTCCATTTAGGACTGGGAAACAAAGGCTAGCTCGCCTTACAAGAGACACACTCTGCTTTTGAGAAAAGAGCACTCTTCTACTCTACTGTGTTTCCTATGGGGTCTGAACAGTGAGCTTGCTCAGAACAAAGAACTCTGCTTCCTACACACACGGGCCATATCTAGTTCAACTCTGCTTAGGAAATTGACAAGAACAGTAGAGCCTCTTCAGTCCAATACAATGTACATGCTGGGAACAGACACCAGTGCTATTTGCCCTGTGTATGACAATGGGAGCACAATAGTGACTCTTCTTACCAGAAAACAACTCTTGTTCGTAGGACCAGAAACTTCATGGGATTCAACTCCATTTAAGACTGGGAAACCAACGCTAGCTCGCCTTACAAGAAACACACTCTGCTTTTGAGAAAAGAGCACTCTTCTACTCTTCTGTGTTTCCTATGTGGTCCGAACAGTGAGCTTGCTGAGAACAAAAGAACTGTGCTTCCTACACACATGGGCCATATCTTTTTCAACTCTGCTTAGAAAACTAACAAGAACAGTACAACCTCCGTAGTCCAATACACTGTTCATGCTGGGAACAGACGCCAGTGCTATTTGCCCTGTGGGCAAATAGGAGAGCAATGGTGTCTCTTCTTACCAGAAAACAACTCTTGCTCGTAGGACCAGAAAGTGCTTGTGAGTAAACTCCATTTAGGACTGGGAAACAAACGCTAGCTCGCCTTACAAGAAACACACTCTCCTTTTGAGAAAAGAGCACTCTTTTACTCTAATGTGTTTCCTACAGGGCCAGAACAGTGAGCTTGCTCAGAACAAATGAACTGTGCTTCCTACACACACGGGCTATATCTAGTTAAACTCTGCTTAGGAAACTGACAAGAACATTAGATTCTCTTCAGTCCAATACACTGTACATGCTGGGAACAGACGCCAGTGCTATTTGCCCTGTGTATGACAATGGGAGCGCAGTATGGACTCTTCTTACCAGGAAACAACTCTTGCTCGTAGGACCAGAAACTGCATGTGATTCAACTCCATTAAGGACTGAAAAACAAATTCTAGCTCGCCTTACAAGAAACACACTCTGCTTTTGAGAAAAGAGCACACTTCAACTCTAATGTGTTTCCAATAGGGTTAGAACAGTGAGCTTGCTCAGAACAAAAGAACTGTGCTTCCTACACACACAGGCTACATCTAGTTCACCTCTGCTTCGGAAACTGACAAGAACAGTAGATCCTCTTCAGTCCAATACACTGTACATTTTGGGAACAGACGCCAGTACTCTTTGCCCTGTGGGCAAATGGGAGCGCAATAGTGACTTTTCTTACCAGAAAACAACCCTTGCTCGTAGGACTAGAAAGTGCATGTGATTCAACTCCATTTAGAACTGGGAAAAAAACGCTAACTCGCCTTACAAGAAACACACTCTGCTTTTGAGAAAAGAGCACTCTTCTACTCTACTGTGTTTTCTATGGGGTCCGAACAGTGAGCTTGCTCAGAACAAAAGAACTGTGCTTCCTACACACATGGGCCAAATCTAGTTCAACTCTGCTTAGGAACCTGACAAGAACAGTAGCTCCTCTTCAGTCCAATACACTGTACTTGCTGGGAACAGACGAGAGTGCTATTTGCACTGTGTATGGCAATAGGAGCGCAATAGTGACTCTTCTTATCAGAAAACAACTCTTGCTCGTAGGACCAGAAACTGCATTTGATTCAACTCCATTTAGGACTGGGAAACAAATGCTAGCTCGCCTTACACGAAACACACTCTGCTTTTGAGAAAATAGCACTCTTCTACTCTACTGTGTTTCCTATAGGGCCAGAACAGTGAGCTTGCTCAGAAAAAAAGACTGTGCTTCCTACACACACGGCCATATCTAGTTCAATTCTGCTTAGGAATCTGACAAGAACAGTAGATCCTCTTCAGTCCAATACACTGTACATGCTGGGAACAGACGCCAGTGCTATTTGCCCTGTGAATGATAATGGGAACGCAATAGTGACTCTTCTAACCAGAAAACAACTCTTGCTCGTAGGACCAGAAACTGCATGGGATTCAACTCAATTTAGGACTGGGAAACAAACGCTAGCTCGCCTTACAAGAAACACACTCTGCTTTTGAGAAAAGAGCACTCTTCTACTCTAATGGGTTTCTTATAGGGTTAGAACAGTGAGCTTGCTGAGAACAAAAGAACTGTGCTTCCTACACACACGGGCCATATCTAGTTCAACTCTACTTAGGTAACTGACAAGAGCAGTAGCTCCTCTTCAGTCCAATACACTGTACTTGCTGGGAATTGACGCGAGTGCTATTTGCACTGTGTATGGCCATGGGAGCGCAATAGTGACTTTCCTTACCAGAAAACAACTCTGCTCATAGGACCAAAAACTGCATGTGATTCAACTCCATTTAGGACTGGGAAACAAACGCTAGCTCGCCTTATAAGAAACACACTCTGCTTTTGAGAAAAGAGCACTCTTCTACTTTACTGTGTTTCCTATAGTGCCAGAACAGTGAGCTTGCTCAGAATAAAAGAACTGTGCTTCCTACACACACGGGCCATATCTAGTTCAACTCTGCTTAGGAAACTGACAAGAACAGTAGATCCTCTTCAGTCCAATACATTGTACGTATTGGGTACAGACGCCAGTGCTCTTTACCCTGTGGGCAAATGGGAGCCCAACAGTGACTCTTCTTACCAGAAAACAACTCTTGCTCGTAGGACCAGAAACTGCATGGGATTTAACTCCATTTAGGACTGGGAAACAAACGCTAGCTCGCCTTACAAGAAACACACTCTGCTTTTGAGAAAAGAGCACTCTTCTACTCTACTGTGTTTGCTATGGGGTCCAAACAGTGAGCTTGCTCAGAACAAAAGACCTGTGCTTGCTACACACACGGGCCTTATCTAGTTCAACTCTGCTTAGGAAACTTAAAAGAGCAGTAGCTCCTCTTCAGTCTAATACACTGTACTTGCAGAGAACAGACATGAGTGCTCTTTGCACTGTGTATGGCAATGGGAGCGCAATAGTGATTTCCTTACCAGGAAACAACTCTTGCTCGTGGGACAAACAATTGCATGTGATTCAACTCCATTTAGGACTGGGAAACAAACGCTAGCTCGCCTTACAAGAAACACAATCTGCTTTTGAGAAAAGAACACTCTTCTTTTCTACTGTGTTTCCTATGGGGTCCGAACAGTGAGCTTGCTCAGAACAAAAGAACTGTGCTTGCTACACACACGGGCCTTATCTAGTTCAACTCTGCTTAGGAAACTGACAAGGACAGTAGATCCTCTTCAGTCCAATACACTGTACATGCTGGGAACAGACCCCAGTGCTATTTGCACTGTTTATGGCAATGGGAACGCAATAGTGACTCTTCTTATCAGAAAACAACTCTTGCTCATAGGACGAGAAACTTCAAGGTATTCAACTCCATTTAGGACTGGGAAACAAACGCAAGCTCGCCTTACAAGACACACACTCTGCTTTTGAGAAAAGAGCACTCTTCTACTCTACTGTGTTTCCTATAGGGCCAGAACAGTGAGCTTGCTCAGAACAAATGAACTGTGCTTCCTACACACACGGGCTATATCTAGTTCAACTCTGCTTAGGAAACTGACAAGAACAGTAGATCCTCTTCAGTCCAATACACTGTACATGCTGGGAACAGACGCCAGTGCTATTTGCCCTGTGTATGACAATGGGAGCGCAGTATGGACTCTTCTTACCAGGAAACAACTCTTGCTCATAGGACCAGAAACTGCATGTGATTCAACTCCATTAAGGACTGAAAAACAAATGCTAGCTCGCCTTACAAGAAACACACTCTGCTTTTGAGAAAAGAGCACTCTTCTACTCTACTGTGTTTCCTATGGGGTCTGAACAGTGAGCTTGCTCAGAACAAAAGAACTGTGCTTCCTAACATACGGGCCATATCTAGTTCAACTCTGCTTAGGAAACTGACAAAACGGTAGATCCTCTTCAGTCCAATACAATGTACATGCTGGAACCAAACACCAGTGCTATTTGCCCTGTGTATGAAAATGGGAGCACAATAGTGACGCTTCTTACCAGAAAACAACTCTTGCTCGTAGGACCAGAAACTGCATGGGATTCAACTCCATTTAGGACTGTGTAACAAACGCTAGCTCGCCTTACAAGAAACACACTTTGCTTTTGAGAAAAGAGCACTCTTCTACTCTACTGTGTTTCCTATGGGTTCCGAACAGTGAGCTTGCTCAGAACAAAAGAACTGTGATTCCTACACACAGGGGCCATATCTAGTTCAACTCTGCTTTGGAAACTGACAAGAACAGTAGCTCCTCTTCAGTCCAATACACTGTACTTGCTGGGAACAGACGCCAGTGCTATTTGCACTGTGTATGGCAATGGGAGCGCAATAGTGACTCTTCTTATCAGAAAACAACTCTTGCTCCTAGGACCAGAAACTTCATGGTATTCAACTCCATTTAGGACTGGGAAACAAAGGCTAGCTCACCTTACAAGAGACACACTCTGCTTTTGAGAAAAGAGCACTCTTCTACTCTACTGTGTTTCCTATGGGGTCTGAACAGTGAGCTTGCTCAGAACAAAGAACTGTGCTTCCTACACACATGGGCCATATATTGTTCAACTCTGCTCCGGAAATTGACAAGAACAGTAGAGCCTCTTCAGTCCAATACAATGTACATGCTGGGAACAGACACCAGTGCTATTTGCCCTGTGTATGACAATGGGAGCACAATAGTGACTCTTCTTACCAGAAAACAACTCTTGTTCGTAGGACCAGAAACTTCATGGGATTCAACTCCATTTAAGACTGGGAAACCAACGCTAGCTCGCCTTACAAGAAACACACTCTGCTTTTGAGAAAAGAGCACTCTTCTACTCTTCTGTGTTTCCTATGTGGTCCGAACAGTGAGCTTGCTGAGAACAAAAGAACTGTGCTTCCTACACACAGGGGCCATATCTAGTTCAACTCTGCTTAGGAAACTGACAAGAACAGTAGCTCCTCTTCAGTCTAATACACTGTACTTGCTGGGAACAGACGCAAGTGCTATTTGCACTGTGTATGGCAATGGGAGCACAACAGTGACTCTTCTTACCAGAAAACAACTCTTGCTCGTAGGACCAGAAACTGCATGGTATTCAACTCCATGTAGGACTGAGAAACAAACACTAGCTCGCCTTACAAGAAACACACTCTGCTTTTGAGAAAAGAGCACTCTTCTACTCTACAGTGTTTCCTATGGTGTCTGAACAGTGAGCTTGCTCAGAACAAAAGAAATGTGCTTCCTACACACAGGGGCCATATCTAGTTCAACTCTGCTTAGGAAACTGACAAGAACAGTAGCTCCTCTCAGTCCAATACACTGTACTTGCTGGGAAAAGACCCCAGTGCTATTTGCACTGTGTATGGCAATGGGAGCGCAATAGTGACTCTTCTTATCAGAAAACAACTCTTGCTCGTAGCACCAGAAACTTCATGGTGTTCAACTCCATTTAGGACTGGGAAACAAACGCTAGCTCGCCTTACAAGAAACACACTCTGCTTTTGAGAAAAGAGCACTCTTCTACTCTACTGTGTTTCCTATGGAGTCTGAAGAGTGAGCTTGCTCAGAACAAAAGAACTGTGCTTCCTAACACACGGGCCATATCTAGTTCACCTCTGCTTAGGAAACTGACAAAACGGTAGATCCTCTTCAGTCCAATACAATGTATATGCTGGGACCAGACACCAGTGCTATTTACCCTGTGTATGAAAATGGGAGCACAATAGTGACGCTTCTAACCAGAAAACAACTCTTGCTCGTAGGAACAGAAAGTGCTTGTGAGTAAACTCCATTAAGGACTGGGAAACAAACGCTAGCTCGCCTTACAAGAAACACACTCTGCTTTTGAGAAAAGAGCACTCTTTTACTCTAATGTGTTTCCTTTAGGGCCAGAACAGTGCGATTGCTCAGAACAAAAGAACTGTGCTTCCTACACACACGGGCTATATCTAGTTCAACTCTGCTAAGGAAACTGACAAGAACATTAGATCCTCTTCAGTCCAATACACTGTACTTGCTGGGAACAGATGCCAGTGCTATTTGCCCTGTGTATGACAATGGGAGCACAATAGTGACTCTTCTTACCAGAAAACAACTCTTGTTCGTAGGACCAGAAATTGCATGTGATTCATCTCCATTTAGGACTGGGAAACAAATGCTAGCTCGCCTTACAAGAAACACACTCTGCTTTTGAGAAAATAGCACTCTTCTACTCTACTGTGTTTCCTATAGGGCCAGAACAGTGAGCTTGCTCTGAACAAAAGAACTGTGCTTCCTATCCACACGGGCTACCTCTAGTTCAACTCTGCTTAGGAAACTGACAAGAACAGTAGCTCCTCTTCAGTCCAATACACTGTACTTGCAGAGAACAGACGCGAGGGCTATTTGCACTGTGTATGGCAATGGGAGCGCAATAGTGACTTTCCTTACCAGAAAACAACTCTTGCTCGTAGGACCAAAAACTGCATGTGATTCAACTCCATTTAAGACAGGGAAACAAACGCTAGATCGCCTTACAAGAAACACACTCTGATTTTCAGAAAAGAGCACTCTTCTACTCTACTGTGTTTCCTATGGGTTCTAAACAGTGAGCTTGCTCAGAACAAAAGAACTGTGCTTCCTACACACAGGGGCCATATCTAGTTCAACTCTGCTTAGGAAACTGTCAAGAACAGTAGATCCTCTTCAGTCCAATACACTGTACATGCTGGGAACAGACCCCAGTGCTATTTGCACTGTTTATGGCAATGGGAACGCAATAGTGACTCTTCTTATCAGAAAACAACTCTTGCTCATAGGACCAGAAACTTCAAGGTATTCAACTCCATTTAGGACTGGGAAACAAACGCAAGCTCGCCTTACAAGACACACACTCTGCTTTTGAGAAAAGAGCACTCTTCTACTCTACTGTGTTTCCTATAGGGCCAGAACAGTGAGCTTGCTCAGAAAAAATGAACTGTGCTTCCTACACACACGGGCTATATCTAGTTCAACTCTGCTTAGGAAACTGACAAGAACAGTAGATCCTCTTCAGTCCAATACACTGTACATGCTGGGAACAGACGCCAGTGCTATTTGCCCTGTGTATGACAAATGGAGCGCAGTATGGACTCTTCTTACCAGGAAACAACTCTTGCTCGTAGGACCAGAAACTGCATGTGATTCAACTCCATTAAGGACTGAAAAACAAATGCTAGCTCGCCTTACAAGAAACACACTCTGCTTTTGAGAAAAGAGCACTCTTCTACTCTACTGTGTTTCCTATGGGGTCTGAACAGTGAGCTTGCTCAGAACAAAAGAACTGTGCTTCCTAACATACGGGCCATATCTAGTTCAACTCTGCTCAGGAAACTGACAAAACGGTAGATCCTCTTCAGTCCAATACAATGTACATGCTGGAACCAGACACCAGTGCTATTTGCCCTGTGTATGAAAATGGGAGCACAATAGTGACGCTTCTTACCAGAAAACAACTCTTGCTCGTAGGACCAGAAACTGCATGGGATTCAACTCCATTTAGGACTGGGAAACAAACGCTAGCTCGCCTTACAAGAAACACACTTTGCTTTTGAAAAAAGAGCACTCTTCTACTCTACTGTGTTTCCTATGGGTTCTGAACAGTGAGCTTGCTCAGAACAAAAGAACTGTGATTCCTACACACAGGGGCCATATCTAGTTCAACTCTGCTTTGGAAACTGACAAGAACAGTAGCTCCTCTTCAGTCCAATACACTGTACTTGCTGGGAACAGACGCCAGTGCTATTTGCACTGTGTATGGCAATGGGAGCGCAATAGTGACTCTTCTTATCAGAAAACAACTCTTGCTCCTAGGACCAGAAACTTCATGGGATTCAACTCCATTTAGGACTGGGAAACAAAGGCTAGCTCGCCTTACAAGAGACACACTCTGCTTTTGAGAAAAGAGCACTCTTCTACTCTACTGTGTTTCCTATGGGGTCTGAACAGTGAGCTTGCTCAGAACAAAGAACTGTGCTTCCTACACACACGGGCCATATCTAGTTCAACTCTGCTTAGGAAATTGACAAGAACAGTAGAGCCTCTTCAGTCCAATACAATGTACATGCTGGGAACAGACACCAGTGCTATTTGCCCTGTGTATGACAATGGGAGCACAATAGTGACTCTTCTTACCAGAAAACAACTCTTGTTCGTAGGACCAGAAACTTCATGGGATTCAACTCCATTTAAGACTGGGAAACCAACGCTAGCTCGCCTTACAAGAAACACACTCTGCTTTTGAGAAAAGAGCACTCTTCTACTCTTCTGTGTTTCCTATGTGGTCCGAACAGTGAGCTTGCTGAGAACAAAAGAACTGTGCTTCCTACACACATGGGCCATATCTTTTTCAACTCTGCTTAGAAAACTAACAAGAACAGTACAACCTCCGTAGTCCAATATACTGTTCATGCTGGGAACAGACGCCAGTGCTATTTGCCCTGTGGGCAAATAGGAGAGCAATGGTGTCTCTTCTTACCAGAAAACAACTCTTGCTCGTAGGACCAGAAAGTGCTTGTGAGTAAACTCCATTTAGGACTGGGAAACAAACGCTAGCTCGCCTTACAAGAAACACACTCTCCTTTTGAGAAAAGAGCACTCTTTTACTCTAATGTGTTTCCTACAGGGCCAGAACAGTGAGCTTGCTCAGAACAAATGAACTGTGCTTCCTACACACACGGGCTATATCTAGTTCAACTCTGCTTAGGAAACTGACAAGAACATTAGATTCTCTTCAGTCCATTACACTGTACATGCTGGGAACAGACGCCAGTGCTATTTGCCCTGTGTATGACAATGGGAGCGCAGTATGGACTCTTCTTACCAGGAAACAACTCTTGCTCGTAGGACCAGAAACTGCATGTGATTCAACTCCATTAAGGACTGAAAAACAAATTCTAGCTCGCCTTACAAGAAACACACTCTGCTTTTGAGAAAAGAGCACACTTCAACTCTAATGTGTTTCCAATAGGGTTAGAACAGTGAGCTTGCTCAGAACAAAAGAACTGTGCTTCCTACACACACAGGCTACATCTAGTTCAACTCTGCTTCGGAAACTGACAAGAACAGTAGATCCTCTTCAGTCCAATACACTGTACATTTTGGGAACAGACGCCAGTGCTCTTTGCCCTGTGGGCAAATGGGAGCGCAATAGTGACTTTTCTTACCAGAAAACAACCCTTGCTCGTAGGACTAGAAAGTGCATGTGATTCAACTCCATTTAGAACTGGGAAAAAAACGCTAACTCGCCTTACAAGAAACACACTCTGCTTTTGAGAAAAGAGCACTCTTCTACTCTACTGTGTTTTCTATGGGGTCCGAACAGTGAGCTTGCTCAGAACAAAAGAACTGTGCTTCCTACACACATGGGCCAAATCTAGTTCAACTCTGCTTAGGAACCTGACAAGAACAGTAGCTCCTCTTCAGTCCAATACACTGTACTTGCTGGGAACAGACGAGAGTGCTATTTGCACTGTGTATGGCAATAGGAGCGCAATAGTGACTCTTCTTATCAGAAAACAACTCTTGCTCGTAGGACCAGAAACTGCATTTGATTCAACTCCATTTAGGACTGGGAAACAAATGCTAGCTCGCCTTACACGAAACACACTCTGCTTTTGAGAAAATAGCACTCTTCTACTCTACTGTGTTTCCTATAGGGCCAGAACAGTGAGCTTGCTCAGAAAAAAAGACTGTGCTTCCTACACACACGGCCATATCTAGTTCAATTCTGCTTAGGAATCTGACAAGAACAGTAGATCCTCTTCAGTCCAATACACTGTACATGCTGGGAACAGACGCCAGTGCTATTTGCCCTGTGAATGATAATGGGAACGCAATAGTGACTCTTCTTACCAGAAAACAACTCTTGCTCGTAGGACCAGAAACTGCATGGGATTCAACTCAATTTAGGACTGGGAAACAAACGCTAGCTCGCCTTACAAGAAACACACTCTGCTTTTGAGAAAAGAGCACTCTTCTACTCTAATGGGTTTCTTATAGGGTTAGAACAGTGAGCTTGCTGAGAACAAAAGAACTGTGCTTCCTACACACACGGGCCATATCTAGTTCAACTCTACTTAGGTAACTGACAAGAGCAGTAGCTCCTCTTCAGTCCAATACACTGTACTTGCTGGGAATTGACGCGAGTGCTATTTGCACTGTGTATGGCCATGGGACCGCAATAGTGACTTTCCTTACCAGAAAACAACTCTGCTCATAGGACCAAAAACTGCATGTGATTCAACTCCATTTAGGACTGGGAAACAAACGCTAGCTCGCCTTATAAGAAACACACTCTACTTTTGAGAAAAGAGCACTCTTCTACTTTACTGTGTTTCCTATAGGATCCGAACAGTGAGCTTGCTCAGAATAAAAGAACTGTGGATCCTACACACACGGGCCATATCTAGTTGAACTCTGCTTAGGAAACTGACAAGAACAGTAGATCCTCTTCAGTCCAATACATTGTACGTATTGGGAACAGACGCCAGTGCTCTTTACCCTGTGGGCAAATGGGAGCCCAATAGTGACTCTTCTTACCAGAAAACAACTCTTGCTCGTAGGACCAGAAACTGCATGGGATTCAACTCCATTTAGGACTGGGAAACAAACGCTAGCTCGCCTTACAAGAAACACACTCTGCTTTTGAGAAAAGAGCACTCTTCTACTCTACTGTGTTTGCTATGGGGTCCAAACAGTGAGCTTGCTCAGAACAAAAGACCTGTGCTTGCTACACACACGGGCCTTATCTAGTTCAACTCTGCTTAGGAAACTTAAAAGAGCAGTAGCTCCTCTGCAGTCTAATACACTGTACTTGCAGAGAACAGACATGAGTGCTCTTTGCACTGTGTATGGCAATGGGAGCGCAATAGTGACTTTCCTTACCAGGAAACAACTCTTGCTCGTGGGACAAACAATTGCATGTGATTCAACTCCATTTAGGACTGGGAAACAAACGCTAGCTCGCCTTACAAGAAACACAATCTGCTTTTGAGAAAAGAGCACTCTTTTACTCTAATGTGTTTCATATAGGGCCAAAACAGTGAGCTTGCTCAGAACAAAAGATCTCTGCTTCCTACACACGGCCATATCTAGTTCAATTCTGCTTAGGAAACTGACAAGAATAGTAGATCCTCTTCAGGTCAATACACTGTACATGTTGGGAACATACGCCAGTGCTATTTGCCCTGTGTATGACAATGGGAGCGCAATAGTGACTCTTCTTACCAGAAATCAACTCTTGCTCGTAGGACGAGAAAGTGCATGTGATTCAACTCCAATTAGAACTGGGAAACAAACGCTAGCTCGCATTACAAGAAACACACTCTGCTTCTGAGAAAAAGCACTCTTCTACTCTACTGTGTTTTCTATGGGGTCAGAAAAGTGAGCTTGCTCAGAACAAAAGAACTGTGCTTCCTACACACACGGGCCATATCTAGTTCAACTCTGCTTAGGAACCTGACAAGGACAGTAGCTCCTCTTCAGTCAAATACCATGTACATGCTGGGAACAGACGCCAGTGCTATTGCCCTCTGGGCAAATGGGAGCGCAATAGTGACTCTTCTTACCAGAAAACAACTCTTGCTCGTAGGACCAGAAACTGCATGGGATTCAACTTCATTTAGGACTGGGAAACAAACACTAGATCGCCTTACAAGAAACACACTCTGCTTTTGAGAAAAGAGCACTCTTCTACTCTACTGTGTTTCCTATAGGGCCAGAACAGTGAGCTTGCTCAGAACAAAAGAACTGCGCTTCCTACACACACGGCCATATCTAGTTCAATTCTGCTTAGGAAACTGACAAGAACATTAGATCCTCTTCATTCCAATACACTGTATATGCTGGGAACAGTCGCCAGTGCTATTTGCCCTGTGTATGACAATGGGAGCGCAATAGTGACTCTTCTTACCAGAAAACAACTCTTTCTCGAAGGACCAGAAACTCATGTGATTCAACTCCATTTAGGACTGGGAAACAAACGCTAGCTCGCCTTACAAGAAACACACTCTGCTTTTGAGAAAAGAACACTCTTCTTTTCTACTGTGTTTCCTATGGGGTCCGAACAGTGAGCTTGCTCAGAACAAAAGAACTGTGCTTGCTACACACACGGGCCTTATCTAGTTCAACTCTGCTTAGGAAACTGACAAGGACAGTAGATCCTCTTCAGTCCAATACACTGTACATGCTGGGAACAGACCCCAGTGCTATTTGCACTGTTTATGGCAATGGGAACGCAATAGTGACTCTTCTTATCAGAAAACAACTCTTGCTCATAGGACCAGAAACTTCAAGGTATTCAACTCCATTTAGGACTGGGAAACAAACGCAAGCTCGCCTTACAAGACACACACTCTGCTTTTGAGAAAAGAGCACTCTTCTACTCTACTGTGTTTCCTATAGGGCCAAAACAGTGAGCTTGCTCAGAACAAATGAACTGTGCTTCCTACACACACGGGCTATATCTAGTTCAACTCTGCTTAGGAAACTGACAAGAACAGTAGATCCTCTTCAGTCCAATACACTGTACATGCTGGGAACAGACGCCAGTGCTATTTGCCCTGTGTATGACAATGGGAACACAGTATGGACTCTTCTTACCAGGAAACAACTCTTGCTCGTAGGACCAGAAACTGCATGTGATTCAACTCCATTAAGGACTGAAAAACAAATGCTAGCTCGCCTTACAAGAAACACACTCTGCTTTTGAGAAAAGAGCACTCTTCTACTCTACTGTGTTTCCTATGGGGTCTGAACAGTGAGCTTGCTCAGAACAAAAGAACTGTGCTTGCTAACATACGGGCCATATCTAGTTCAACTCTGCTTAGGAAACTGACAAAACGGTAGATCCTCTTCAGTCCAATACAATGTACATGCTGGAACCAGACACCAGTGATATTTGCCCTGTGTATGAAAATGGGAGCACAATAGTGACGCTTCTTACCAGAAAACAACTCTTGCTCGTAGGACCAGAAACTGCATGGGATTCAACTCCATTTAGGACTGTGTAACAAACGCTAGCTCGCCTTACAAGAAACACACTTTGCTTTTGAGAAAAGAGCACTCTTCTACTCTACTGTGTTTCCTATGGGTTCCGAACAGTGAGCTTGCTCAGAACAAAAGAACTGTGATTCCTACACACAGGGGCCATATCTAGTTCAACTCTGCTTTGGAAACTGACAAGAACAGTAGCTCCTCTTCAGTCCAATACACTGTACTTGCTGGAACCAGACACCAGTGATATTTGCCCTGTGTATGAAAATGGGAGCACAATAGTGACTCTTCTTACCAGAAAACAACTCTTGTTCGTAGGACCAGAAACTGCATGGGATTCAACTCCATTTAACTGGGAAACCAACGCTAGCTCGCCTTACAAGAAACACACTCTGCTTTTGAGAAAAGAGCACTCTTCTACTCTTCTGTGTTTCCTATGTGGTCCGAACAGTGAGCTTGCTGAGAACAAAAGAACTGTGCTTCCTACACACATGGGCCATATCTAGTTCAACTCTGCTTAGAAAACTAACAAGAACAGTACAACCTCCGTAGTCCAATACACTGTTCATGCTGGGAACAGACGCCAGTGCTATTTGCCCTGTGGGCAAATAGGAGAGCTTGCTCAGAACAAAAGAAATGTGCTTCCTACACACACGGCCATATCTAGTTCAACTCTGCTTAGGATAGTGACAAGAACAGTAGGTCCTCTTCAGTCCAATACACTGTACTTGCTGGAACATACACAAGTGCTATTTGCACTGTGTATGGCAATGGGAGCGCAATAGTGACTTTCCTTACCAGAAAACAACTCTTGCTCGTAGTACCAAGAACTTCATGTGATTCAACTCCATTTAGAACTGGGAAATAAACGCTAGCTCGCCTTACAAGAAACACACTTTGCTTTTGAGAAAAGAGCACTCTTGTACACTACTGTGTTTCCTTTAGGGCCAGAACAGTCAGCTTGCTCAGAACAAAAGAACTGTGCTTCCTACACACACGGCCATTTCTCGCTCAATTCTGCTTAGGAAACTGACAAGAACATTAGCTCCTCTTCAGTCCAATACACTGTACATGCTGGGAAGAGACGCCAGTGCTATTTGCCCTGTGTATGACAATGGGAGCGCAATAGTGACTCTTCTTAACAGAAAACAACTCTTGTTCGTAGGACCAGAAACTGCATGTGACTCAACTCCATTTAAGACTGGAAAACAAACGCTACCACGCCTTACAAGAAACACACTCTGGTTTTGAGAAAAGAGCACTCTTCTACTCTACTGTGTTTCCTATAGGGAAAGAACAGTGAACTTGCTCAGAACAAAAGAACTGTGCTTCCTACACACACGGGACACATCTAGTTCAACTCTGCTTAGGAAACTGACAAGAACAGTAGTTCCTCTTCAATCCAATACACTGTACTTGCTGGGAACAGACGCAAGTGCTTTTTGCACTGTGTATGGCAACGGGAGCGCAATAGTGACTCTTTTTACCAGAAAACAACTGTTGCTCGTAGGACCACAAACTGCATGTGATTCAACTCCATTTAGGACTGGGAAACAAACGCTAGCTCGCCTTACAAGAACCACACTCTGCTTTTGAGAAAAGAGCACTCTTCTACTCTACTGTGATTCCTATAGGGAAAGAACAGTGAGCTTGCTCAGAACAAAAGAACTTTGCTTCCTACACACACGGGCCATATCTAGTTCAACTCTGCTTAGGAAACTGACAAGAACAGTAGCTCCTCTTCAGTCCAATACACTTTACTTGCTGGAAACAGATGCGAGTTCTATTTGCACTGTGTATGGCAATGGGTATACAATAGTGACACTTCTTACCAGAAAACAACTCTTGTTCGTAGGACAAGAAACTGGATGTGATTCAACTCCATTTAGGACTGGGAAACGAACACTAGCTCGCCTTATTAGAAACACACTCTGCTCTTGAGAAAAGAACACTGTTCTACTCTACTGTGTTTCCTATAGGGCCAGAACAGTGAGCTTGCTCAGAACAAAAGAACTGTGCTTCTTACACACACGGGCCATATCTAGTTCAACTCTGCTTACGAAAGTGACAAGAACAGTTGCACCTCTTCATTCCAATACACTGTACATGCTGGGAACAGATGCCAGTGCTATTTGCCCTGTGTATGACAATGGGAGCGCAATAGTGACTCTTCTTACCAGAAAACAACTCTTGCTTGTAGGACCAGAAACTGCATGTGATTCAACTCCAATTAGGACTGGGAAACAAACGCTAGCTTGCCTTACAAGAAACACACTCTGCTTTTGAGAAAAAAGCACTGTTCTACTCTACTGTGTTTCCTATAGGGCCAGAACAGAGACCTTACTCAGAACAAAAGAACTGTGCTTCCTACACACAAGGCCATATCTAGTTCAATTCTGCTTAGGAAACTGACAAGAACAGTAGCTCCTCTTCAGTCCAATACACTGTACTTGCAGGGAACAGACGCGAGTGCTATTTGCACTGTGTATGGCAATGGGAATATAATAGTTACTCTTCTTACCAGAAAACAACTCTTGTTCGTAGGACCAGAAACTGGATGTGATTCAACGCAATTTAGGACTGGGAAACTAACACTAGCTCGCCTTACATGAAACACACTCTGCTCTTGAGGAAAGAACACTCTTCTATTCTACTGTGTTTCTTATAGGGCCAGAACAGTGAGCATGCTCAGAACAAAAGAACTGTTCTTCCTACACACAGGGGCCATATCTATTTCAACTCTGCTAAGGAAATTGACAAGAACAGTAGCTTCTTCAGTCCAATACACTGTAGTTGCTGTGAACAGACCCGAGTGCTATTTGCATTGTTTATGGCAATGGGAGCGCAATAGTGACTCTTCTTACCAGAAAACAACTCTTGCTCAGAGGACCAAAAACTGCATGTGATTCAACTCAATTTAGGACAGGGAAACAAAAGCTACGTCGCCTTACAAGAAACACACTCTGCTTTTGAGATAAGAGCACTCATCTACTCTACTGTGGTTCCTATAGGGCAAGAACAGAGAGCTTGCTCAGAACAAAAGAACTGTGCTTCCTACACACACGGCCATTTCTAGCTCAATTCTGCTTAGGAAACTGACAAGAACATTAGCTCCTCTTCAGTCCAATACACTGTACATGCTGGGAAGAGACGCCAGTGCTATTTGCCCTGTGTATGACAATGGGAGCGCAATAGTGACTCTTCTTAACAGAAAACAACTCTTGTTCGTAGGACCAGAAACTGCATGTGACTCAACTCCATTTAGGACTGGAAAACAAACGCTACCACGCCTTACAAGAAACACACTCTGCTTTTGAGAAAAGAGCACTCTTCTACTCTACTGTGTTTCCTATAGGGAAAGAACAGTGAGCTTGCTCAGAACAAAAGAACTGTGCTTCCTACACACACGGGACACATCTAGTTCAACTCTGCTTAGGAAACTGACAAGAACAGTAGCTCCTCTTCAATCCAATACACTGTACTTGCTGGGAACAGACGCAAGTGCTTTTTGCACTGTGTATGGCAATGGGAGCGCAATAGTGACTCTTTTTACCAGAAAACAACTGTTGCTCGTAGGACCACAAACTGCATGTGATTCAACTCCATTTAGGACTGGGAAACAAACGCTAGCTCGCCTTACAAGAACCACACTCTGCTTTTGAGAAAAGAGCACTCTTCTACTCTACTGTGTTTCCTATAGGGCCAGAAGAGTGAGCTTGCTCAGAACAAAAGACTGTGCTTCCTACATCCACGGCCATATCTAGTTCAACTCTGCTTAGGAAACTGACAAGAACAGTAGATCCTGTTCAGTCCAATACACTGTCCTTGCTGGGAACAGACACGAGTGCTATTTGCCCTGTGTATGGCAATGGGAGCGTAATAGTGACTCTTCCTACCAGAAAACAACTCTTGCTCGTAGGACCACAAACTGCATGGGATTAAACTCCATTTAGGACTGGGAAACAAACGCTAGCTCGCCTTACAAGAACCACACTCTGCTTTTGAGAAAAGAGCACTCTTCTACTCTACTGTGATTCCTATAGGGAAAGAACAGTGAGCTTGCTCAGAACAAAAGAACTTTGCTTCCTACACACACGGGCCATATCTAGTTCAACTCTGCTTAGGAAACTGACAAGAACACTAGCTCCTCTTCAGTCCAATACACTTTACTTGCTGGAAACAGATGCGAGTTCTATTTGCACTGTGTATGGCAATGGGTATACAATAGTGACTCTTCTTACCAGAAAACAACTCTTGTTTGTAGGACAAGAAACTGGATGTGATTCAACTCCATTTAGGACTGGGAAACGAACACTAGCTCGCCTTATAAGAAACACACTCTGCTCTTGAGAAAAGAACACTGTTCTACTCTACTGTGTTTCCTATAGGGCCAGAACAGTGAGCTTGCTCAGAACAAAAGAACTGTGCTTCTTACACACACGGGCCATATCTAGTTCAACTCTGCTTACGAAAGTGACAAGAACAGTAGCACCTCTTCATTCCAATACACTGTACATGCTGGGAACAGATGCCAGTGCTATTTGCCCTGTGTATGACAATGGGAGCGCAATAGTGACTCTTCTTACCAGAAAACAACTCTTGCTTGTAGGACCAGAAACTGCATGTGATTCAACTCCAATTAGGACTGGGAAACAAACGCTAGCTTGCCTTACAAGAAACACACTCTGCTTTTGAGAAAAAAGCACTGTTCTACTCTACTGTGTTTCCTATAGGGCCAGAACAGAGACCTTACTCAGAACAAAAGAACTGTGCTTCCTACACACACGGCCATATCTAGTTCAATTCTGCTTAGGAAACTGACAAGAACAGTAGCTCCTCTTCAGTCCAATACACTGTACTTGCAGGGAACAGACGCGAGTGCTATTTGCACTGTGTATGGCAATGGGAATATAATAGTGACTCTTCTTACCAGAAAACAACTCTTGTTCGTAGGACCAGAAACTGGATGTGATTCAACGCAATTTAGGACTGGGAAACTAACGCTAGCTCGCCTTACAAGAAACACACTCTGCTCTTGAGGAAAGAACACTCTTCTATTCTACTGTGTTTCTTATAGGGCCAGAACAGTGAGCATGCTCAGAACAAAAGAACTGTGCTTCCTACACACAGGGGCCATATCTATTTCAACTCTGCTAAGGAAATTGACAAGAACAGTAGCTTCTTCAGTCCAATACACTGTAGTTGCTGCGAACAGACTCGAGTGCTATTTGCATTGTTTATGGCAATGGGAGCGCAATAGTGACTCTTCTTACTAGAAAACAACTCTTGCTCAGAGGACCAAAAACTGCATGTGATTCAACTCCATTTAGGACAGGGAAACAAAAGCTACGTCGCCTTACAAGAAACACACTCTGCTTTTGAGATAAGAGCACTTATCTACTCTACTGTGGTTCCTATAGGGCAAGGACAGAGAGCTTGCTCAGAACAAAAGAACTGTGCTTCCTACACACACGGCCATTTCTAGCTCAATTCTGCTTAGGAAACTGACAAGAACATTAGCTCCTCTTCTGTCCAATACACTGTACATGCTGGGAAGAGACGCCAGTGCTATTTGCCCTGTGTATGACAATGGGAGCGCAATAGTGACTCTTCTTAACAGAAAACAACTCTTGTTCGTAGGACCAGAAACTGCATGTGACTCAACTCCATTTAGGACTGGGAAATAAAAACTAGCACGACTTACAAAAACACAACTGCTTTTGAGAAAATAGCACTCTTCTACTCTACTGTGTTTCCTATGGGGTCCGAACAGTGAGCTTGCTCAGAACAAAAGAACTGTGCTTCCTAAACACACGGGCCATATCTAGTACAACTCTGATTAGGAAACTGACAAAACAGTAGCTCCTCTTCAGTCCAATACACTGTACTTGCTGGGAACAGACGCGAGTGCTATTTTCACTGTGTATGGCAATGGGAGCGCAATAGTGACTTTCCTTACCAGAAAACATCTCTTGCTCGTAGGACCAGAAACTGGATGTGATTCAACTCCATTTAGGACTGGAAAACTAATGCTACCTCACCTTACAAGAAACACACTCTGCTCTTTAGGAAAGAACACTCTTCTACTCTACTGTGTTTCCTATAGGGCCAGAACAGTGAGCATGCTCAGAACAAAAGAACTGTGCTTCCTACACACACGGGCCATA
>NW_026737585.1:0-36646 GCF_949786415.1 Peromyscus eremicus | reverse complement strand
GATGCGTGCTGCAGGTCTGCCTGAGCTTAGCTGCTCCAAAGATATCCAGTATCTCAAGGTAAGTGTCCTTACGGGGTTCTTATCGCTGCGATAAAAACCATGACCAAAAGCAACTTGGGGAGAAAAGACATTTATTTCAGCTTACAGTTGCAGTCCATCATGAAGGGAAGTCAAGAGTGGGCAATGAGGGGCTGGAGAGATGGCTCAGTGGTTAAGAGCACAGACTGCTTTTCCAGAGGACCCAGGTTCAATTCTCAGCACCCACATAGTGGCTCACAACTGCCTGGAGCTCCAGTTCTAGGGGAGCTGATACCCTCACACAGACATGCATGCAGGCAAAAGACCAATGCACATAAAATATAAATAAACAAATAAATAAACAAACAAATAAGTGAGCATTGGAGCAGAAGCCATGGCTTGCTCAGCCTGCTTTCTTTTCTTTTTCTTTTTTTTTTTTTTTTTTTTGGTTTTTCGAGACAGGGTTTCTCTGTGTAGCTTTGCGCCTTTCCTGGAACTCACTTGGTAGCCCAGGCTGGCCTTGAACTCACAGAGATCCGCCTGGCTCTGCCTCCCGAGTGCTGGGATTAAAGGCGTGCGCCACCACTGCCCGGCTCAGCCTGCTTTCTTACACAATCCAGGACCACCTGCCCAGGGGTGGCATCATTCACAGAGGGCTGGGCCATCCCACACCAGTCTTAAGAAAACGCCTCACAGACTTAACTACAGGCAACCCGATGGAGGCATTTCCTCAGTGATCTCTCCATCTCAGATGACTCTAATTTGTGTCAAGTTGACAAAAAACTAATGAACACAGTAGATTAAGCCAGAGCTGAGTCAGGACCTACTCCAGGGCTCTGTTTCCCAAGGCCTGCCTGGGCAGTCTGGGTCCTAGAAGGGCCCTACTGGTGGACTTTTTTGGGGTACTGATGCTGGTGGGGGCCTCACACCATCCTTATCTTTGCAGTGGGGTCTGGTGGGAAGTGGCCAGTGTGGTCCAGTTTGCTGGATTTAGTTGTGCTGGGTTGAGATGTGGTGACCTTCCTTAGTTAATCCACATGTCCCTCACAGGTGCCTTCACTCCATACACACACACACACACACACACACACACACACACACACACACACACACACTCATGTGTGATCTGTGTGAGCTAAGGTTTCTTCCACATCTTAGAAGATGCTTCCTTCCCACAGTCTCAGTTTGTGGTAAGTGGGGCAGAGTGAGGTGGTGACAGGCCACAGAGCTAGCCAGGGCTAGCCAGGGCGTTCCCTGAAGGCCCAGAACGTCCGGGCCTGCTAGCACTCCAAGGCTTCTGGCATCTGAGTCAGTGGGTGGGCTGGGTGGGTCATCGGGGCTTGGGGTCCGAGTAAAGAGCCTTCCCTTTCAGAGAGGATTTAACAGCCCATTAGGCTTCAGTACAGATTATATGAGAGAGAGCAGGGCCCCTCAGTGTCGCCCTGCTGTGGTGTTTGTCCAGGACTCTCTGGCACTAGGGAAGACGGAGGAAGAGGCACTGAAGCACTTCCGGGTGAAGTTCAACGAAGCCCTACGGGAGAGCTGGAAAACCAAAGTCAACTGGCTGGCACACAATGTGTCCAAGGATAACAGGCAATAAGGGACCCTCTCCTGGTCGCCTCACGGTTCCCTCCTGGCTCTCAGGCCTAGAGCTAAACTGTCAGTTCTGGGGACCAGGCACGCTCAGTGGTCATCAGAGACCCCAACACCGGCACTGTTCCTCGTGGGGAAGAACCACACAACTGCCTCTTGTTTACACTGGTTATTTATTTATGACTCAAAATGTTTAAGGAACAGAACAGCCATAAACGGAACTGTCTTTGTGGAGGGGAGGGGCGGTCCTCGTGAGACACACCCCACCCCACCCCTGTCAGCACTGTAAGCAGCGCCTTGAGGATTACACCCCTAGTCTTCCAACCTGTGGATCTTGGCCCAGCAGACAGTTCTTGGGGTCTTCCTCCCAGGCTCCCCAGCAGGCTGCCGGGAGCAAGCCTGGAAGTCCCCTGGTGCCTCCCATCCAGACAGGACACCTCAGTCCTCAGCTCACCTCTGCCACCTCTGTGTGGCCCACCTTCGGCGACCTCCACCAACCAAGCCTCCAGCAGCTCCCGAGGAAGCCAGGGCACCCTCTAGACTCAGGCACACTTGCTCTGCACTGTTGAAGTGACCTCTTGGATATGGGGACACCATCACCTTTTATTTCCGGTAAGAAAATGATAGCCAAACTATGTACAGAACTCGAGAGCTGGGGAGAAGGACCTGCGCCCCACTATGTATGGTTGTCAGGCCTTGAAACACTCAAGAACCGGCGACTGATTGAGCCCAGTGTGGTCAGCAGTCAAGACCAAGGCAAGCTGGGATGGAGTCCTCTGCAGTGAGTGTGAGCCGTACCCGAAGGCAGCTGTGTGGAAGGGCAGGATTGAGCTCTCCTGGAGCTGTCCCATTGAAAAGGCAGCCGGGGAGCCAGGTTCTGAAGTTGAGGGCAAGAGCGAAATCAAAGTAGCCTGGGCATTTATCCTTGAAAAGGAATGGATCAGAGTGACTCCAGAAATGCAGGTCTGAGCCTCCTCCCGGGCATTCCAAAGCCACGCTGGCAGTGGAGCTAGGTACGCTTAGGGATCTGGGGACACAGCTCAAGGGTACAGCATGTGCTTACTGTGCTGTTCCGCGCACATCCTGATGTCGGCTGCCACCTCAGGGCCTGGATCTCTCCGCAGCATTCTGAGACCTGAGAACCATCACTGCTGTGTTGCCAGAAGCCCAGAACATGGCTCCAGGAGGCCAGGCGCCAGCTCTCCCGTGTTGACGAGCAGAGGGTCCCGCAGCAGTTTGTACCTCCACAAACCACCTGCTTAGTTCACAGGAGTGCTGGAACCGTTTCGTCTGCCCCACCACCTCTGAGATAGGAAGTGTGCATGCGTGTGTGCGTGCGTGTGCATGCACTTAGTTCACAGGAGTGCTGGAATCATCTGCCCCATCACCTCTGAGATAAGAAGTGTGCATGCGTGTGTGTGTGTGTGTGTGTGCGCGCGCGCGCGCACACTTAGTTCACAGGAGTGCTGGAACCATCTGCCCCATCACCTCTGAGATAGGAAGTGTGCAAGTGTGCATGCGTGTGTGTGTGTGTGTGTGTGCGCACACTTAGTTCACAGGAGTGCTGGAACCGTCTGCCCCATCACCTCTGAGATAGCAAGTGTGCGTGCGTGTGTGTGTGCACACACGCGCGCGTGCGCGCGCTTAGTTCACAGGAGTGCTGGAACCAACTGCCCCAGCACCTCTGAGATAGGATGTGTGCGTGTGTGTGCGCGTGTGCGCGCATCAAGTTATTTATTGAAGCGAGTCTAGGTGCTCCCTGGTGTGGCTGCAGACTGCACGCGTTCAGCCTTTGAGTTGGGTGTATGGTCTATACACCTGGCTATAAGAATATTTTCTATTTTTTTAAGTCATTTCATGTTTGTGTGGGGAAAGTGGGTTTCCTTTCACTGATGTGGGCTGAGACATTTGTGCAACCTGGACGTGATCGGTAAAGACAGGTGAAAAGAAATAAAAGCCTTTTTATGTTCTTACGTTCTCGGCTCAAAAAGCAGCAGGGCCGGGCTGGGGATATGTGTGAGGCTGGATGCATTCTTCCATACCATAACAACCAAAACAAGTCGTGGCACGGGTGTGGTCGGCACCTGTAATCCCAGCAGTAAGCAGGCAGAGGCAGGAGGATTGCTGTAAGTTCCAGAGCAGCCTGGTCTAGACAGGAAGTTCCAGGCTAGCCTGCCAGAGCTACATAACAGATCTTGTCTCAACCATACTCGACCCCCCCCCCCAAAAAAAGAAAGTGACAGAATAAATCCCACTCAGGCTAGAGTTAGAACCAGAACTTTATTATAGTGCATACACTTCCCGACCTAGCGTCAATATACACATACTGAAGGGGACAGACAGACGCTGCAGCTACCGACACATGAAATGTCCCTCTCCGCATTGGCCTCTTTCCATCGTCTAATAAATCAGCTACAGGGACAGGACATGGGAGGGCGGCCACGGACAGCACAACCGTCAGCATCCTTCAAACCAGAGCGAGGAGGCCAGAGCTCCCCAGCTGGAGAGGTCTGAACTGATTGTAAATGAGAAGCTGAGTGCTGTGTGGGGTCACACTGCTGTCTCCAACCCTTCCACCAGGCAGCAAGACTCCTAACTACTGGGGCTTGAGTCTCACCCCACACCAGGACAGCAAGGGGGCATCCCACGGAGCCTCCAGGGAGGAGAGGAAACAGACTGTTTTGGAACATTCTAGCACTTTGTCTTTGGGCCTCAGGATCTCGTTTTGGATGCTGTAGTGTAGAGGTGCTCAGGCCTGTTGTCCTCAAATCAAGGAGCCTGACTGTCTTGCAGAATTGATGACAGTTCCCGTGAGCTACAGGTTTGCACCAACAGGGAGACACATTTAATGAGCAGAAAGCACAAAGCTGCACAGCAGGGTGGCTGCCAGCCACAGGAGTGTAAGAGGCCAGGGGCCTTGCCTCCTACCTGGCTCTTCCCAGCCTCCAATGTGGTCAGTGCTCGGGTCTGGTCCCCTAAGCAGCACTCAAAGCCTGTGGCCCCTGGCCACATGGCTGTACAGAGACCCCAGCATGGGCCCCAGTGACTTGGACCTCTCCAACCTGGTTTCTTGTGAGGAAGGTGGGAGAGGGGAGGAGAGTTCCTCCTGGGCCTGTGTTCTGACTTCACTTTACATTCCTGTCCTGGACTATACTAGCACAGAAGACACAGAGAATCCCAATTTATTTACAAAATATTAAAAAGTCAGTTGGTCATCTACATAGTAACCCCCATTCTCCCACTTTATACATGCACTAGTTTGGAAAAAAATAAAAACTTTTAAAAATAAAGAAGAAAAATGATTACTGGGTGGGAGTAATTTTTACGCTTTGTCAGCAAGCCCAGTCATCGCAGCCTCTCGGCTGGAGGTGCTGGTGTCCTCTCCTGGACTGACGGGGGACTCCAGCCACATATGGGGTCCGAGGTGCTGCAGGGCCACTGCACCCAGATGCGGCCAGGGAGGAAGTGCCAGCTCCTAGCAAAACTGCCAGTGTGATGGGCTGGGAGGGAGGAGGGTGGAGCCTATGGTCCCACACACCAAGCACAGGCGGATGTTCAGCGATGGGGGAGGGGTCTGCAGACCTGCTGGCCGAAATGATTTTGTACATCATGGACCCGTGGGGCTGGGAGATGGCTAGGAGAGAGTTCTGGAGAGCAGGTGTCGTGGCGCGTTTAGTAGCTGAGCGTGGAGTCGTCCCATTCCAGCTGCTGCTGCCGTGTGGCGTTCTGGCCGTCCCCGGGGGCCGCCTTCCTCCTCTTCACTGCTCTCTGACTCAGCGCTGGTGATGTCCTCCTCCTCCTCCCCATCTTCACTCTCCTCTTCCTCCTCTTCCTCTTCCTCCTCCTCACTGCTGTGCTGGTCCTCATATGTCTGGGAAAGAGATGATGGTCTAAGTCTAGCTGGTGACCCCATGACCCAATGTCCACCTTCCAGAGGCCACAGGAAAAAACAAGAAGGGCTGAGCAGCCCTGGGAGAAGCGCCAGGGCAGGTGAAGCACGCATCAGCAACTCGGAATCCATGCACTAGGGAGAGGCGCTCCATGCTGAAGGATGAGGCTTAGTCCTGTCACACCAGAAACATCTTGGGGTCAAGAAGCAGAGGGCACCAATTGCCTACTTAATGCTAATCAGTGTGACCTTCAGCCAGCTTCCTCAATTGAGGAGGACCCCCTAATCTCACAGACCCAATGTGCAGGGAACACGACACAGGTACAAGGATACAAGGGGCCATGGCTCCACAAGTCTGCGGCCTTGGCAGTCTGGGGCCCCCCTGCACCTACCTCCATGGGGTTGACGGTGATGGTCAAGGCAGAGTCATCCCAGTCCATCTCATTCTCCTTCCCGGTGTCCTGGTCCCGCATCGTACGCTGATGTGCGGCTCGGATCCGAAACACCCCCAGGATGATCATGAAAACCAGGAAGCTGACACACACCACAATCACAACAGTCGCTGTGCTGGGGACAACTGCCAAGAGATTTGAAGACCGGACTCGGCTTTTGTGACACTGCTTATCCGGACAGCAATCCCATCCTTGGCTTCCTCAACTACTTGAGGTCGGAATGAATGTGCCAGAGTGCTTCACCTGACCCTCAGAGACTAGGAGGAAACACCACAGCAGCCGGGCTTTGCTCACCTGCTCGGTGGCTGTGGTGAACTCCCTTCTATATGTGACAGTAAGGGCGACAGGCAGTGGCTGTGAGCTGTGCTTACAGCCAGGTTTAGTCGGAGGGTAGGGGGGTGGTGGTACGCATCTGGACCCTACTTGGATGCCATAGCGTATTTTTTTTTTTGTTTGTTTGTTTTGAGACAGGGTTTCTCTGTGTAGTTTTGGTGCCTGTCCTGGATCTCTCTCTGTAGACCAGGCTGGCCTCGAACTCAGAGATCCACCTGGCTCTGCCTCCCGAGTGCTGGGATTAAAGACGTGCCACCACCGCCTGGCGCCACAGCATCTTGACCCACGTTCTTCCCAACAGTCCTACCTGCGAATGGGTGAGGATTGGCCAGGTTGTGACCAGACAGGTCAACAAAGGAGCGATGTTCAGGCTGGACAAACTGTGGCTGGGCAGCCATGTGATTGGCGTGTTCCACAGGGTCGGCTGTGTGGATCACATTCACCTGCAGTGGACAAAGAGAAACCACTAAGGCTGGCGTCCCAAGTGTACCTGACAGGTGAACACGGAGTCAGTCACTGGCAAAGCTGTGCTGGTTGCGTCAAGGCCTCCAGGCTGGGAACAAACAGGGTTACGCCAGTGACCAGAAAAAAAAATCAACAGTAAGAACCTGTCACCTGGTCTAACAGTGTGACAGTGTCACACATCCCACCAACAGTGCTTGTCGAATGATTTATTTATAGTGTAGCTTATAAAAGAACACATTTGCATTAGCCAGGAAAACAAACCCAGATCACTTGGAAATGCCCGGCACAGACCACTTTCCCCTAACCTGGCCAGAGGAGAGACAGCACGAATCACCATTTGTCGCTTTTCAAACCAGCCACCCTTTGGCTCAAGTAAAACACTGTCCGCGCTCTAACTTTAGTCTCGGCCCACCACTCAGGTCATGGTGGAGACAGTGGACTGCTCAGAACAACTGAGCCCATTTCTCCAGACCGCAGAGGCCCTGGTCGATAAAGTCGGCTGCAGCAGAGGCTGCTGGAGGTTTCAGAGCGGAGTGCATTGTCCTCCAGCTGCTGTGACCTCAGAGTGACCACGGCCATGTTAGCACACCCAGCCGGTGACCCAACTTTACTCTCAACAGGGTCAGTGATTGGTCGGACACAGCTTCGAAGACTATTTGGTTCCCTGGGGGTTCTTTCACATATGGAACCCAAGGAACAACCCTGTCCCTCCTCAAGACACACATTCACTCTTCACCTCTCTCCAAGGTCTCCAAGCCACTCCAAGCCTGCATATCTACCCTGCCGGCAGACCACAGTGTGAACAAAGCCGCCCCTGGTATGAGCCTTATAGTTGAATGTCTGAAGCCTTGGGACCAAGAGTCAGGACACTTGATTCCTTCTACTGCTGGCCCTGTTCTACTGTGGGCACCCTGGACTCACCTCCACCTTGAATTCATTGCTGAGGTAGCGACCATTTAGTTCTGAGCAAACGAGCTTGAACTTCCGGTCAAGCAGGGACCTGGTGTGCCAATTCCGATAGCGCAGAAGGTGCAAAACCTCCTCATAGCTTGCCATGGTGTCCACACCTGTAGGGTGTTGAAGGTGAGTGGCTTAAGTCTGGAGCCTAGGGGGGCCAGGTAGCTAAAGTCATGTACTTGGGTTAGTTGAGCCAAAGGCCACACCTTTGTGGCTTTTTGAGCCGCCAAGTAGGAGCATTTCTCCACCCAGGGGCATGTGTCGTTATGTGCCCAGGCCACCCTGCATAAAGCACTGCCTATGTCCCATTCCTCACCAGTCCCCACGTCCCCCCTCCTTGTGCAGAAGGGTACCAGTGTGGAGTGAATGCTAGTCCACATCTGCAGGCAGCAGTGTGGAGTGAATGTTAGTCCACATCTGCAGGCAGCAGTGTGGAGTGAATGTTAGTCCACATCTGCAGGCAGCAGTGTGGAGTGAATGTTAGTCCACATCTGCAGGCACCAGTGTGGAGTGAATGTTAGTCCACATCTGCAGGCACCAGTGTGGAGTGAATGTTAGTCCACATCTGCACACAGCAGGCACCAGTGTGGAGTGAACGCTAGTCCACATCTGCAGGCAGCAGGCAGGCAAGAGCCTTTACCTTTCCTTCTTACCCTCTGCTTTACAACCCCTCACCTGTAAAGACCACGCCTAGGTCGGAGTGGCTCACTTCGATGCCCTTCTGCTGGAGGCGGGCTGTGTCCACCTCCAGGCTCTCCTGGTCTGGGTTCAGCTCCTCCCCTTCCACTGTGACCTCGCAGGTGTCCAGGTCATGCACAATTTCCTCTGACACCAGGGACTCTTGAACTGCAAAAATGGCCGACCAGAAATAGCAGAGGCCGGTCAACCCTAATGCCCAGCCCCATCTCAGGCTCAGAGAGTCTAAGGCTGAGACTGAAGCAAGAAGGAGTCACCATCAAGACTTGGAGGGCTGGAAGTGTAGTCAGTGGAGGAGTATATGGCTAGCATACTGAAGGCCCAGGTCCCAGAAACAGCTCCGTCAATAAATAGTACTTGGTCAGTCCCTAGTAAGAATGGTGGGGACATTGTCCTGGGGGCCGGCCCTCAAGCTACGTCTTAAAATCTGATGTCCAACCAAAGAGATGTAGAGACTCCATCCACAGTCAAGTTCCAGAAACAGGGCCAAATACTAAAACATTACAACTCCCAGAACCCACAGAGAAAAAGGCCCATGAGGGGGCTGGCAGGCCCAGGACAGCTGTTACCTGTGGGGTCCTCGGCCCCGTCTCCCTCAGGCTCCACCTCTCTGGTGATAGTGCTGATGATTCGAAGCTCAGGGAAGAGGGAGACACCCTCTGGGCTTTCAAACTCAGAAGCCGCCCGGGCAAAGTGGTGGACCCCACTCAGGCTGATCTTGGGCTCTTCTGGCTGCAAAACCATCACGTAGCCTTCAACTGGAGGCACCTCGATGCAGGCTGCCTCATTAAAACACCTGTCAGAGAAGCGGAGGGGGGGGGGGGGGAGAAGGCTTTGAGGGCTGTGAGGCAGCCACCTATCAAAGGCTTGTGGACGGAGGGTGTCCACGGCAGGGATGCACCTCCCACTGTGGTCGGACGAAATTTAATTCCTCACTCGGGCTTTGCAAGATCAAGTGATAACTCACCTTCCCTTAGAGGGGAAGGCAAATCCAAGGGCACACACACATTCTGCCCGAGGGTCAGCGAGTGGAAGTACATTCATTGCCACAGATCAGGACGTACTTGACTGTGCTGGTGATTTTCAGCCTGCGGATGCCGGGTGTGGGGAACTGCCTTGAATTCAGGTAAGAAACATGCTGCATGGCCTTATCCAGCTCTCCAACATCGTCTCCCTCCAAGGTCAACACTGCTTGACTGGAGCTTGCGTGGATCTGAAATCATCGTACTAGAGTTGGGAACAAGGTCCCAGCCGTGAGGAGCCAAAGCCATGAGAGGTGGTGGAGTGATCAGACCGGACTGCATCACTGAGCTCTTCAGTCCCCATGAACAAGACTCTCTACATAGTGTAAAATCCCTTCACTCCCCACCCCAGCTGGGCGGTGCTGGTGCATCTCTTTAATCCCAGCACTTAGAGGCAGAGGCAGGTGGAGCTCTGAGGCCAGCCTGGTCTACAGAGTGAGTCCCAGGACAGCCAAGGGCTACACAGAGAAACCCTGTCTCAAACAACAAAAAAACAAAAAAAAGTCCCTTCACCCCATCTCTGCCTTACCCCGCCAGCCCCACTCTCAGCGGGCTAGGCTAAGAGTGAGTTCGGCGAGCGCTCACCTGCACGCCTCTGCTGCCATCCTCAGGGACCTGCAGACCCAGCCCCTCCTTGCAGGTGTACAGACAGTCAATCACTTTCTTATCCGCCAGTTTCCCAGAACGGATGGTGAGGCCAGCCAGGTTACCCCGGAAAAACTGTGTCATGTGCAGGTCACCACCTTGGGAGCAGGAGGAGGAGAGAAGTTAGGCTGGTAGCTCACAGGCTCCTGGGTATCCGTCACGGCTGTGTTACCAGTGGTGGCAGCTGGATGAATGGACATGCACGTTAGTTCAGAGCAAATCCTGTTAGCCTTGCAGTCTACATGGAAGTGCGATGAAAAATTAAATTGTTTATGATCATGCACATGGCCTGGAGAAGAGAGGAGCTTGGGGTGGGGGTTCCCTCACCCAGAGCTTGGATGCCCAGGGGCCCCTCTATACATCTGGCCATTCCCTGATGATGGAGGCTAACCCGGTACTATCAGCAGGGTGCACAGAGACACTACCTCCTCAGCACTGGCCTGTTCAACCACTACCACCTACCTGGCTGAGCACACTGTGGGATGCTTCCCTGACCGAGGACACAGGAGTCGGGGCAGGGGGAAGACTGGATCATAAGCATGGCAGGAACTCTGAGCCGCTTAGAGTCCCCACAGAAAAGCCTTGAAGGTCTTCCAGGGAGATTTGTGTGTGCACTCGTTCATGTACAGTATCCACATGCATATATGTGTACAGTAAGCATGTGTATACGCATGCTCATATAAGTTTGGGTACGTGTGTGTGTGCACGTGTGTGGGCAGATCTGAGGTTGATGCTGGAAATCATCCTCCATTGTTCTCCCACCTTATTCACTGAGGCAAGCCTCTTGGTGAACCCAGAGCCTGCTGGCTAGCTAGTCCTCAGGCAATCTGGTCTGCCTTCCAATCACTAGAATTACAAGTGGGTGTCAGGCTCCCTTGGCATTTACATAAACGCTATGGATCTGAACTCTCATCTCCATGCTCATATAGCGAGCGCCTCACACATGGAGTCATCTCTGCTCTCAGGAAGCTCTTTGGTTGAGTTCTGTCTCTGAGGATGACAGGCAGGGAAGATGTAACCCCAGACGGTGGACCTTGACAGACCATAGCAAAGAGCCACAGACTACAGCTCGCTTTCACATTACTGAAGAACAGGGCCTGGTATGGCAAGCCATCCCTGGGGATTGCTATTTCTGTTCAGAATTTAGTATCAATCAGAAAACATAGAAACTCTTTTCCTGTCCCGTGGCTTAGCCACATGAGCACCACGAAGTGGCCCCCAAACCCAGCTTGAGGAATTGTAGTAGGCACCTCATGCAGTGGACTTGGGGGACTGGAGGCACTACAATCCCCACAAGTGCAGCCCACGGGGGTGTGCAGGGGTGAGAGAGGCAGGTAAGGAAGTCCCAGGAGGCAATGGGGAAGCTCGATGCAGGCAAGCAGCTGAAATGGTGTCCAGGATCAAAATGCACATTGCTCATCTCATGCGACATGTGGAATGAATCAATGTCTCAGCTTTAAAGGAAACACTATAGTGAACGGGGAGGGGGGGTATAACCAGCAACCTGCAGAGGCCACAGTCACAGGCTCGGTCTCATTGTCTCTTTCGACTCCTGAATACTCTGGAAAGCAAGACAGAGACAGCAGAAAAGACCAAGAGGTTAGGCCTTCACACTGGACCTCAGAGTCAAATGCTGAGGTAGCCAAACACGAGCCCCAGAGAACAAAGTCCCTCTTGACACCGGGATGTTTCACCGGGATGCACGCTTACTCTTGATGACCTTTTCCCAGAAGCGACCCCCTCCAACGCTTCCTTTGGGGTTTTTCTTTGATAATACCACTGCCTATTCTTGCCGGAACACAAACCAGACTCAGATGAAGACAAAACCAGGTACACCACTCATTGTCTGTTTAGCCCATGTTACAGTGCGCTCCCGGGAGGAGGCCTGGCCGGGAGTGGTGCTGGAGCAGACGTAAACAAACATTCAGCTCCTGGACCACCTTCTTCTTCCCTCCAAACAGGGAAGCAGAACACACAGACAAAGCAGGAGGGCCCGAACCAGGGTCCAGTGTGTGGCACGTGGAAACACGTGAGCCTGGACTTCCTGGATTTTAAATGACAGAGAAAAGAGGATGGTTGGAAGGAGGCTGGCTGTGGGTCTCACCCAGACAACAACCTGCAGCTGGCCTAGGCACTCACCAGCCAGAGTCTCTACAGCTGCAGATGAGGCACGGAATCTGAAGCCTGGCTGGTGGACAACACACCCATGGCTGTGCACAGAGCCCACATACTTTGCACTGCACTGTGGAGGAAATGCCTCCCTTGCAACTGGCCACTACAGGTATCTCCCATGCAACAAGTGTGGAGATGTGTTTTGGGGTGAGGCCAGACCTGTGAAGCCATTTTGCACCTCCACACGCACCCACTGTGATCTCTCTCTAACACAGTTGGAGGGGATGCTGCTGCCTATGGCCCACCCTCCCACTGTAAGTCAGCAGGGAGAAGGCGGCTTCCACATTCACTGAAAGGCAAAGGGCATCTTCCTCTGTGTGAAATGAATTTTATACTTGTGTTGGTAGGAGCTGGAGTATGGCTCAGTGGTTAAGAGCATGACTGCTCTTCCAGAGGATCTGAGTTCATTTCCCAGGACCCCTGTGGTGGCTCCCAACCATCTGTAACATGGATTCCAGGGGATCAGACCTCTTCTAGCTTCCACAGGCACCAGGCATGCACCTGGTGCACAGGAGTACATACAGGTCAAAATATCCCTGACACATAAGATGTTAACAATTAGAAGGAAAAAAAAAAAGAAGAATTTGTGTTCATTTGGTGTGGAAATTGCTGTCAGGTTGAAAAAGTCGAGAGCTGAGGTCAAAAGAGAGGAAAGATGAAAGGCATTTGCTATTCATTGGCAATCACGCTGACCGAGGAAGGCAGGCAGTGCAGGGTGGCCTGTCTAACCGGAACAGGAACCTCCAGAATACAGAGTCTCATTCAGGCTTACGCTTGTGTTTTTTCTTACAGCACATTTGCACCTAAGAACCAGGGCATCAGCTGAGAGCTGCCGCGTGCCTTGTGACCCAGCCTTTGGCTTCACATCTCATTTTCACAGGCAGTTTTGTGAACCACCAGTAACCCTGGGGGCCTGCTGAAGAGGGTCACCCCAGTGTGCCAGCTTACTCCTTTGTATCTGAAAGTGTTTAGAGAGGAACTAGAAAATCCAAATTCTCCTAAAATAAACAAATTTGTCTTGGGAATTAGATTCGTTTATACCTTTCTAACCAAAGTCAAGCTATTATCTTCCCATGGGGAGAAAAAGGCATCTCAAGTCTGGACATCTAGCACACAGTGATGGTGCGGTGACCTGAAATGACGTGGGGGTCCAAGGGTCCAATGAGGCAGACTGATGCTGTGAACTTGGACAAGAACAGTTACTGTTTATTTCCACTAACTTATTTCCTTTGGCTATAAATATAGGCCATAAACCACAGCAGTGGGCGGTAACTGTGACCCTGTCACCAGCAGAATCATGGGTGTTTTCTCATCATTGCACAGCAGAGCAGGGATCCGCACACCATCTCAAAGCTCTTCACCACTTTCAAATTTATGGTCTTTTCTGGCCCCGCCACTGAAGCTTTGTCTAACCCATTGACAGGGCCCCATGGGTATCGTGGCACAAGGAGTCAGTCCTTCAGTATGCTGGCCACTATTTCAATTTAACTGGCTCCCTAAGATCCCACAAATAACCAATATATTGTTTAAGGCCGTGGTTTTCAACTTGGCCATGGGGATTATATTATCCTTCAGCAAAGCTTTCCAGAGTCCACTCCAAATGCTCCCTCACTCACCAGGTTCCTACCAAGCTGTCAAGGGCTAAGAGCTATGGAAGAGGCCTATAGGCCTGGACACTTCTGTGTCCTTTACATTTCTGTATCTTGGTTCACTCTTACTCTGGCTTTATAGACATCAATAATCAATAGACAGACTGATTTATATGTCAGTTTCCTAATCACACTTCCCTCTGTGTGTCACTGTTCTCAGGTTCAGGAAGGGTGACGGTGGACTGTTGTCCATAACATACCTTTATTAAACAACCATGGATGACATCAGTCCTGTCCTCTAAAAGGCTACACACAGATACAAGGACATGTGGGTGAAGAAGAGAGCTACTGATCCCTGAGAATCTGATCCCTGACACAGTAACAATAAGCAAGGAGGTGTGAGTTAGTTCCCAAGGTCAGGGGATGAGAGGCCAGCAACTGTTACCTTGCCAGCAAGCTCCGACCACAAGCTGAGTCTCTATCCCGGTTGGATGAAGCGGGTAGTCCTCTGTCACCGAGAAAGGCTCATGAGAAACGCCATCCACATAGAGAGTCACACTTGGGAACTCCACATTAAGGACAAAGTGGTGCCAGTCCTCATCGCAGACCTAGCCAAGGCAAGCGTGACATGTCAGCCAGCTGCTCACCCAAAGACACAACCCTGAGCGGCAGCAGGATGTGGAAAATGAGTCATGCGTAAGGAATGGCTTCCTAAAAAGAAAAGGATTTAAAAAATCTAGCAAGGAAGTATTTCGTAAACACATCCCACCAGAAAGGGGTAGGTCAATTTCATCACGGCTAGGGCATTTCACACCAGCACCACCCACAGGCCAGGGACTGCTAACAAGGGGCTGTGCGATTCCCCATGAGCATGGCATCCACAAGCCTGTCCAGTAGCAGGCTGGACATTTACAAACTTGGTGGGGTTATCAACTAGCTATTCCCTTCCCCCGTTTCTGAGGCAGGGTTTCACTAGGTAGCCCTGACTGTCCTGGAACTGGGCCAGGACTTGGTGACATCTGCCTCTGCTCCCGAGTACCCGTCATTCATTTCCAGGTCAAAATGATAATCATCATCAGTCTCAGAAAAAGGCGTGTGACAGTGAGTGTACATGTTCTGTCAACTGCTCATCCAAACAGGAACACGCAGGCAGAAGGAAGTGTCCATGTGTAAGGCCCTGGGAGCAATCCCCAGAACCACACAGAACCACACGGTGGCACCTGCTGAAAGCCCTTGGGAGGTAAAGCAGAAGATCAGGAGTTCAAGACCATCCTCGGCTTTCCAGAGTTTGAGGCCAACCTGGACTACATGAGTCCCTATGGGAGGGGAGGGGAGGGGAGGGGAAGGGAGGGGAGGGAAAGGAAGGGGAGGGGAAGGGAGGGGAGGGGAAGGGAGGGGAGGGGAGGGAAGGAGAGGGGAGGCAAGGGTAGGAGAGGGGAGGGAAAGAGAGGGGAGGGGAGGGGAGGGCAGGGGAGGGGAGGAGAGGGGAGGGGGCAAAACAAAGGGAAGACTCTCTGGGTTCAAGGTTAGACTGGTCTACACAGAAGTTTAGCCAGGACTACATAGACCCTGCCTCCAAAAATAAAAAATAAAATAAACAACTAAATAAACGAATAGGAAATGTAACTCAGCCGGGCAGTGGTGGCGCACACCTTTAATCCCAGCACTCAGGAGACAGAGCCAGGTGGATCTCTGTGAGTTCGAGGCCAGCTTGGTCTACAGAGTGAGTTCCAGGACAGGCACCAGAACTAACTACACAGAGAAATCCTGTCTCGAAAAAAAACAAGAAACAAACAAAAATGTAATTCAGACTACATGGCAAAGCAAACTGAATTCTTTTTTTTTTTAAATAATTTATTTAACTTTATTTTATGTGCATTGGTGTGAGATGCCCTGGAACTGGAGTTACAGACAGTTGTGAACTACCATGTGGGTGCTGGGAATTGAACCTGGGTCCTCTGGAAGAGCAGCCACTGCTCTTAATCTCTGAGCCATCTCTCCAGCTCTTTTTTAAATTTTTTTTTCTTTTTTTTTGGTTTTTCAAGACAGGGTTTCTCTGTGTAGCTTTGTACCTTTCCTGGAACTCACTTGGTAGTCCAGGCTGGCCTCGAACTCACAGAGATTCTCCTTGCTCTGCCTCCTGAGTGCTGGGATTAAAGGCGTGCGCCACCACTGCCTGGCTCAAACTGAATCATTTTACAGTGGTGAATGGGCATTTTAAACATATCAACCTAGGGGCTGGAGAGATGGCTCAGAGGTTAAGAGCACTGACTGCTCTTCCAGAGGTTCTGAGTTCAATTCCCAGCAACCACATGGTGGCTCACAACCATCTGTAATGAGATCTGGTGCCCTCTTCTGGCCTGCAGTCATACATGCTGTATACATAAATAAATAAATAAATCTTAAAAAAAAAAAAACATATCAACCTAACTCAGTCTGTTCCTTATGGAATCCAGATTCAAACAAACTATAGAGACTCTCTCTGAGCCAAATAAAAATACTTGTAGAACAACTTGAAATTCAAATTAATTAAGAATTACTGTTCTTTTTCCTTTTCTTTCTTTCTCTCTTTCTTTCTCTCTCTTTCTCTCTCTCTCTCTCTCTCTCTTTTTTTTGCAGGGGGGATGAGCGGCTGGTTATTGAACCCACATATGTTGCAAATTATTTTTTTCTACAGCATGCTCTTCTCTAGTTCCTTGGGGAAAATATGGTAAGAGTTTTTGAGAAAGGACTGTTTATGTAAATAAAAACCACCCCAGAAAGAAAGGCAAATCACAGGTTGTATTCCAGTCTCATGTACACCTTGGCCATTTACGGATCTCAAAACTGTTTTAGACTGTTCCATTTTAGCAAACCCAGCCCATCTAATGATCTGTCAGCCTTTGCCCCTAACTCCATGAGCCAAGTCCTCTCAGCTAAGGCCAGAGCTTTCCCTTCTAGTCACTCTCCTTGGCAAGCTGTTTTGATTCTCAGTTTATAGCGCACACTGGCTCCATCTCCTTATCAGAGGTATTTTAACAGCAGCCCTCCTCCCAAGTGCTTGTTACAGGGATGCAGGAAAATCAGCTCCCCAAAGACACAACATGGCTGTGGGATAATGTTCTTGTACACTGTAAAGATCTATCACTCGAATTGGTTTTAATAAAACGCTAACTGGCCAGTAGCCAGGCAGGAAGTATAGGTAGGATGAGCAGACTAGGAAAATTCTAGGAAGAGGAAGGGCGGAATCAGGCGTCACAAGCCAGACGCAAAGGAAGCAAGATGAGAATGTTGTTTTGAGAAAAAATATCAAGCCATGTAGCTAAACATAGATAAGAATTATGGGTTAATTTTTTTTTAAAAGATTTATTTATTTATTTTGTATACAGCATGTATGACTACAGGTCAGAAGAGGGCACCAGATCTCTCATTACAGATGGTTGTGAGCCACCATGTGGTTGCTGGGAATTGAACTCAGAACCTCTGGAAGAGCAGTCAGTGCTCTTAACCTCTGAGCCATCTCTCCAGCCCCGAATTATGGGTTAATTTAAGTGTAAGAGCTAGCTAGTAATAAGCCTGAGCTACTGGCTGAACATTTATAAGTAACATTAAGCCTCTGAATCAATTATTTGGGAAGCGGCTGGCAGGTATTTGGGAGTTGCTGGCCAGACACAGAAACTTCTGCCTACACAACATCACCAAGAATGCTATGTGGTCTCTGTCACAGCGATAAGCTACCTTGAGCTAGCAGTCTGTGTGGCATCTGAAAGATACGAAGATTGTAGCTACTTGAATATTCAAGGCATCCCAGTACCTCTGAACTGCTAACTCAGCCTAGCAGTCCTTGGTGCAGCTTTAACAGCGATGGGTAAACATGAGGGCTTCACTGCCATCACCCCAGACGGCACTCTATTTCAACAGATCATAACTGTATTTTCAGTTTAAAACACATATTCTTTTTTACATTTGAAATGTGTATGTGTGTGTACATACGTGCCACAACATGTGTGCACACACATGCCACAACATGTATGCACACACATGCTACAACGTGTGTGCACATGAGAGGACAACTTGTGGGAGGTAGTTCTCTCCTTCCATCATGGGCTTGCATTCTGGGGATCAAAATCAGGTTGTCAAGCCCGGTGGCAAGACCCTTACACCTGGCGAGTCCTTCTGGCCCAAAAAGAAGATAATATTTATGTTACTATTTTGCTCATAAAGTGCACATGGGGGAAAGGTAGGCTTTGGTGGGAAGGAGTTAAGTGGACCCAATTTGCTATCCTGTAACCAACAGATGCACAAAGCATGATGTCCCGCAGGCTGTCACATCCCTAGATATGACGACACCTGGCAAAGTTTCCATTTACTCACCTGGTTCAACTTCCAGTGGAACTCTGCAGGCCTGTACTTCTTCTCCTCAGACGGGTCTTGACGAAGGAGGAAAATGAGTCTGCACCCATGGACATAGAGCGAATAATGGTGTCGGTTCATATCTGCAAAGACAGCATCTACGGGTAAATTGCCAACTTCAGGGCCCTGGGGTAGTAAGAACTGTTTCCTGAATGGATTTAAAGACACGTTTATCTGCATAAATGAATCCTCTAGTTGGACCAAGACAGGGTTTAGGAACAAACACACATGAGTTTTACTGAGAACTCAGGACAATCCATGGAGTAAAACTAATAAATCCCCCATGCTGGTGCTGTCTCTCTGAGGACAGTGTCCCCAGCATAAAATAGCAGTATCTACAAGGAACTAGTCTCTGGAAGGGGACACTGAAGAAGGTCCAGTGGCACAACCAACCTGTTTTGTCTGAACTACAGAGAATCGTCTCCTTCTTCCGGCCAAAAGGCCCATGCCGCATCCACACAGAAATAGTAAAGGGCTCTTTGGGGTCAAGGGACACAACGCCATCCGGGATCCTCACTGCCTGAGTGCCATTGAACTCAAAGACCTGGTCGCTGTCGTGGCCATTGTCGGTGGGGAGGCCAACAGTCCAGTTCAAGGAGCTGCTTGGGGAAGGAAGCAGCTCGGAGGTGCCAGCAGCAGCCCCTGAAACCAGAGACACAAGGCTCAGTTCCATGCACTGGCAGAGGCAGAGGCAGATCTTTGTGAGTTCCAGGCTAGCCAGAGCTATGTAGTGAGACCCTGTCTCAAAACAAACAACAACAAAGTAACTTCTTATGCTGCCACCCAAATATACACCATTTTTGTGTATAAACACTTCTAGCCCTTTGTTAATGAATACATAAAGTATTTTCTTCATTTTCATGTGTTAGTGGTGTGTGCTTGTGTGTGCGTGCATGTTGGCATGTGTCTGGGCAAATGTGTATGGGTATGCACACATGTGGAGGAATCATCCTCAACTACCTCTCTACCTTACTCAATGAGGCAGGGTCTCTCAATCAAACCCAGAGCTACCCATATGACTAGTCTCATTAGCCATCTTGCTCCGTGGATCACCTGTCTCCTACTAAGCCAGAATTACAGGTGGGTCACTACACCTACCTGGCATTTAGTGGGTTCTGGGGATCTGAACCCTGGTCCTCATACTTGCTTTACCCACTGAGCCGTCTGTCTAGCCCATAAAGTTGTCTGTTTGTTTTGATTTTATGTGTACAAGTGTTTTTTCTGCATGTATGTCTGTGCACTACTTGGATGCCTTATGCCCAAGGAGGTCAGAAGGCGGTGTAACTCCCTGGAACTGGAGTTACAGACAGCGGTCAGCTGCCATGTGGGTGCTGGGATTCAAACCTAGAACAGCCAGTGTGCCTAACCACCGAGTCACCTCCAGCTCACACAGTATTTTTCAATTAACTGGAGTCCTGCTGTGGCTGCAGTATGTACATATATTCTCCTCCTCCTTCAGCAGACACCTGGTCCTCCCCCGGTGGGCGCTGACTGCCCACCTTCCTGACACACTCACACATCTCCTCAGTGAGCACCTATGTGTGCGAGGATTCTGAGCTCAGGATAAACTCCTAGAGCTGCGATTACTGAGATAAGAGCAGGGAGAGGGAGACGGGGATATAGCCCAGCGTTGGTAAAAGCACCAGACACCAAACCTGACTCCTGAGTTCAATCCCCAGGACGGAAAAAACCGATGACCACGTTACCTACCCTCTGACTTCCACAGACCACTGTGGCACACAGGTACCCACACATATAAAATAAATAAATGCAATTTAAAAAAGAATAGAGAGATTTTACAGCTGTCAGGTTAAGTATTTTGCTCTTTCTTCCTGGTGTTGGGGATTGAACTCAGAGCCTCATGCATTAGCAAAAGCATGTGCCTTTGAAACAGTGTGCCCTGTATTGCCCAGGCTAGACCAGAACTCCTGGGTTCAAATGATCCCCTGCTTCAACCTTCTGAGTAGCTGGGCTGCAGGGCACATTCCCAAGCCCAGTTCCCTATTCTTACATCATTCATACTTGGGTATGTTACTTTCTTCAAATTATGGGCTCTTCAGTGCACACACAGCATTCCGAATAGATTCTGCAGGGTATGTACTCATTCCCTGGTGCCCATCCTGAATGAAAACCAGCCAGCAAGGCAGCAAAGGCCACTTCAGAACATTGTGTTTGTTCTGCTGCTTATCGTTTTACAGACCAAGACACAGGGGCCAGGGTCCTATGGGCTCCTGCCTTTCCCGAAGACTGAGGGCTCCAGACACCAGACCTCCTTACCACAGAGCCGGTGAAGGGACTTCTCAGAGTAGGTGTCTCGGTCGCAGCCTTTCCCTATGTGGCTGGTCTCCAGCTCCACTGTGGCCTGCACTGAGGCGACAGGCTCATCACAGGTCTCCAAGTGGATGCTCGGGAAGACGGCCAGAGCACCGGTGCCTGGCTCATATTCAATCCTGCTGCTCCAGCCTGTGTTGGCCCACGGATGGATGCAGGAGAAAAAAGGACAGCTCATGCTTATGTTTTTATGGCACGTACATTTTCAGAACAGACGTAGGAGCAGACAAGACTCCAGCTCACCTTGCCACCCAGGGTTGCAGGTGGGCTTGACGCTGATCTTCACCAGAACGTCTTCTGTGGCTCTTTTCTTCCCACAGTCATAGGCCGTGACAGTGAGCTTATACTGGTGCTCTTTGCCATAGTTTAGCTTCTCTGTGTTTGTAATATAACCTGGCAGAGGAGGAAAACAACAATGAGAACCATCTTTACTTGTGCTAGGCAAGACTGACCCAACCTGAAATAAACTCAGTCCTGAGATCATAGCATTTCTTCTTCTTCCCTCACTGAGTCCACACTCAAGTGGTCAAGCCAGTTTGAATCCACATAGCCAGCCATCCACTTACTCCTGGAGTTTCTACACTGGTCTTAAAAAAAAAAAATTTTTTTTTAAAGATTTATTATGTATACAGTGTTCTTTTGACCTGAAGTGGGCACCAGATCTCATTACGGATGGTTGTGAGCCAGCATGTGGTTGCTGGGAATTGAACTCAGGACCTCTAGAAGAGCAGTCAGTGCTCTTAACCTCTGAGCCATCTCTCCAGCCCCACAACCAGCTTTCTAAACACATTTTTATTCGGGAGTATGTGTGGGTACGTATGTGCTTCCTCACATGTGTGGAGGTCAAAGGACATCTTTTGGAATTAAGTTCTCTCCTTGCACCATGGTTTTGGGGATTGAAATCAGGTCATCAGGTTTACATGGCAGGTGTTTCTGCCTGGGCCACTTTGCTGACCTGATTTTATAGTAACATTTACTACTTTGCATGTAAGAATAAAAAAAGACAAACAGTTTAAATACCTCAAATACTAACAATGAGGCCAGGCTTCATTAAATACTTCTGCTGAGAGATTAATTATGTTAAAGGGAAAAAGTTGAGGGCTGAGGATCTGCTTCAGCTGGTGAATGACAGTACTAGTTCAGCTGGTGAATGACAGTACTAGTTCAGCTGGTGAAGGACAGTACTAGTTCAGCTGGTGAATGACAGTACTAGTTCAGCTGGTGAATGACAGTACTAGTTCAGCTGGTGAAGGACAGTACTAGTTCAGCTGGTGAAGGACAGTACTAGTTCAGCTGGTGAAGGACAGTACTAGTTCAGCTGGTGAATACAGTACTAGTTCAGCTGGTGAATACAGTACTAGTTCAGCTGGTGAATACAGTACTAGTTCAGCTGGTGAAGGACAGTACTAGTTCAGCTGGTGAAGGACAGTACTAGTTCAGCTGGTGAAGGACAGTACTAGTTCAGCTGGTGAAGGACAGTACTAGTTCAGCTGGTGAATACAGTACTAGTTCAGCTGGTGAAGGACAGTACTAGTTCAGCTGGTGAAGGACAGTACTAGTTCAGCTGGTGAATACAGTACTAGTTCAGCTGGTGAATACAGTACTAGTTCAGCTGGTGAATGACAGTACTAGTTCAGCTGGTGAATACAGTACTAGTTCAGCTGGTGAAGGACAGTACTAGTTCAGCTGGTGAATACAGTACTAGTTCAGCTGGTGAATACAGTACTAGTTCAGCTGGTGAAGAACAGTACTAGTTCAGCTGGTGAATGACAGTACTAGTTCAGCTGGTGAATACAGTACTAGTTCAGCTGGTGAATACAGTACTAGTTCAGCTGGTGAAGGACAGTACTAGTTCAGCTGGTGAAGGACAGTACTAGTTCAGCTGGTGAATACAGTACTAGTTCAGCTGGTGAAGGACAGTATTAGTTCAGCTGGTGAATACAGTACTAGTTTTGATCCCCAGCGCTCCATAAACCAAGAGTGCTGGTGCATGCCTGTAATCCCAGCACTCGGGAGGCCGAGGCAGGAGGATGAAAAGTTCAGGGTCATCCTGAGTCACACGCCAAATTCAGAGCTAGCTTGGACTACAAGAAATTCCATCTTCTCTCAAACAAACAAATCAAAAACAAAGGTTAGGCTTGGGGTATGACTCAGTGGGACACAGATTTAACATTTGTGACCCCAGATTCTATCCTAGCACCAAAAGGAAGGGAGGGGGGAGGGAGAGAGAGAGAAGAAGGGGAAAGGAGGGAAGGGAAGGGAGGGGTAGGAGGGAGAGGGAGGGAGGGAACTCCTTCCTTGATCCTCTTGCTTAGAAAGAGGCATCCTTCTGTTCTAATGTGAGTGCAGATGTATTTATTTATTTATTTATTTATTTATTTATTTATGTCTTTTTTTTTTTAAAGATTTGTTTTTAGTTTGTGTGTATGTGTGAGTACCTGCATGTATGTATGTATGTAAACCACACACAAGTCTGGTCCCCTTAGATGCCAGAAGAGGGGGTTGGATCCCCTGGACCTGAGTTATAGGTAGCTGTAAGCAGCCAGATGTGAGCGCTGAACATTGAATCCAGGTCCTCTCCACGAGCATCAAGTGCTGCAGCCACAGAACCATCTCTCCAGCCCCAGAGTCTCACACACCCACAATTCCATCAAAGACTGCAGTGTGCATTAATTTGTAATGGAGACATTAAGAAGTTCTTCCCAGGGCTGGCCAGTGGTGGCACATGCCTTTAATCATAGCACTAGGGCAGGGGCAGGGAGAATCTCTGAGTTCAAGGCCAGCCTGGTCTACGAAGTGAGCTCCAGGACAGCCAGGGCTCCACAGAAAAGCCTGTTCTCGAAAACCAACAAAGAACAACAACAACAAAGAATCGCCACACAAAGAAGCTGAGCTTCTGTGTTGTACCTGTCAATTACTCAGGAATAAAGGTTCTGGAAGAAGTATACGGCATAAATCCTCATCTTAGCTATGATCCCAGAGATCAGAGGGTCGAGGCAGGAGGATGACAAATGTAAGGCCAGCCTAGGCTGCACAGGAAGAGTCTGTCTCAAAAATACAAGACCGAGGGCTGCAGAGATGGCTCAGCAGTTAGGAGCACACACTGCTCTGCCCGAGGACGGCAGTTCCATTCCAAGGACCCCCCACAGCAAGTGGCTCACAACTGCCTCTAACTCCAGCTCCAGGGCCTTGTGTGCACCTGCACTCACGTGCACACACCCACACAGAGACATAGAACTAAAAATAATGCTTTAAAAGAAAGAATGAGCCGGGTGGTGGTGACGCACACCTTTAATCCCAGAACTTGAGAGGCAGAAGCAGGTGGATCTCTGTGAGTTCGAGGCCAGCCTGGGAGTTTCAGGAAAGGCACAAAGCTACACAGTGAAACCCTGTCTCAAAAAACCTAAAAAAAAAAAAAAAAAAAAAAAAAGAAGAATGAATAAATGAATGAATGAATGAACACTCACCTTTAAGATAGGGCAGAAGGGGCTAGAGGTTATGTAGCCCAGTGGGGGAACATTTGCCTAACATGCACGAAGCCCTGGACTGGATCCCCAGCATCACCAAAAGTGGGGAGGAGAAAAAGGTTCTAATCAAACGGAGAACTAAAACTACGTCTAACTAAAGGGACAACACACTCAGTTGTTGCACATAAATCAAAGCAAGAAGTTTCATGTCAAATGAGGCCTTTCCTTGATTTGGGTAGGAAAGGAGAAAGAGCTCCCAAGAGCCCAGACTTCCAGAGAAGCTGTCAGACCAGGGAGTTGAGTCAAACATGAGCCAGGCACTAGGCAGGGCTCCCGGCAGCCTGCAGGCTCACGGATGCTCTGTGAGCACTGGAAGCCCAGGTCCCCAGCTGATCTCGTTAGACGGGCCAGGCCTCTGGGGCCACCGGCCTCACTGACACACCAGGCCCCTCCGTCCTTACCGTCCTTGTCCACCGTGAAGGGCACATCTGGGGTGAGGATCTCATAGCTGCAGATCTGGCTGAACTGAGGGGAGCAGTCCGCATCCACCGCCTCCACTCTGAGGATGCTGCCATGCTGCTTCCCTTCCACCACGGCCGCCTTGTAGGACTTCTCCTTGAACACAGGTGCGTACTCATTCACATCGTTCACCTGGATGTGGACAGTTGCTCTAGACAAGAAGGGGAAGCTGTTGAGGGGGGTTGGTTCTGTCTTTTACCCAAAAGGCGACAATTCTGCCAATTTCTAAATTTCCTTTTCCTGATACTGTTTCATGACCTTCCTACAATGAAGCCAAAATATAAACGAAATTATATTCCTTTTAGTTTGGCATGGAGTCACGGGGAAGCTAAAATCGGGACTTGGGCTGATTTTTCTATGCCCTAAAAGTAAGGCAGCAGATTTAGAAAATCAGTGATGTAACTAAAGAGACTGAATTTTCTTTCAAAGTGGGGCGGGGCACGAAGAGGGAGATGAAGTCATCAAACACGTACTTACTCTCTGGTCATAAGGTTAAGATACATTATCAAAGAATTTTAAAAACTCACAGCCAAAGGAAGAAGGGTTAGAAACAGAGAAAAGGGGGGCTGGAGAGATGGTTCAGGGGTTAAGAGCACTGACTGTTCTTCCAGAGGATCTGAGTTCAATTCCCAGCAACCACATGGCAGCTCACACCTGTTTGTATCTCCAGTTTCAGGGGACCCCAATACCCATGGCAAAACACAAACACACATAAAAATAAAATATAGTTCTCTCTCTCTCTCTCTCTCTCTCTCTCTCTCTCTCTCTCTCTCTCTCTCCTCTCTGCTTCCTGTTTTAAAAAAAATAGAGAAAAGTTCTCATTATTGAGTTAAAACAAATCCTGAGGTAGACAGAAGGCTCAGGGGATGAAGTACTTGCCACACAAGTCTGAAGATGGAGTTCTGAGCCCCAGCGCCACAAAAACGTGAGGCCAGTGGTGGCGCCTCTGTAATCTCAGAGCTCAAGAGGCATCTGAACGTTAAACTTGCTCTCCCATGGGCAAGCATGGAGCCATGGATCTTTCTAATCAGGACAGTTTAGCTGTAGTGAAGTTCCTGGCTGGTATCCCTCTGTGATTGTGTGTGGAGTCCACACCCCTTCTGCCAGCTGAGAGCCTCATGCTATCAGAGAGGGTTCTAGAAGCTCTCAGCTGGCAGGTGTGTGGACTCCACACACAATCACAGAGTTCACTAGTTTACAGGAAAAGATAATAACAAAATCAGCCCAGCAGTGGTGGTGCATGCCTGTAATCCCAGCACTCAGAAGGCAGAGGCAGGCAGATCCAGCCTGGTCTACAGAGTGAGATCCAGGACAGTCAGGGCTACACAGAGAAACACTGTCTCGAAGGGGGGGAAAAAAAAAGAGTAACAAAATCATTTTCCTCAGGAAAAAGTTCAATATAGGGCCATGCATGAGTAGGAATGTGAGTGTGAGTGTCCATATGTGTCTGTCTTTCTTTGTCCTGTCCACCCCACCCCACCCCTGCCCCCAAGAGAGACAGGGTCTTGCTTCATTACCCGGGCTGTCCTTGACTACCTCAGCCTTCCAAGTGCCTTGGTAACAGGACGAGCCACCGTTTCGGTGGAGCTCTGGTTTCTTTACCAAGAATACTCAGTGGGATAAAACCATTCATTCCCTTTTGAACCCTGTTACCCATCAGCCTCTTCCTAAAAGCTGGACACAAAAGAGGACACACAGGCTGGAGTCCCACCCTCAAAGACCCTCACAACCCATCTGTGACCCTGCAGAAATCTTCTGCCTCCATTTCAAAACACGGAGCACCCGGGGGCCAGGTCCGGGCTGTCACCCACACACACACTCATCCCCTGGGCGGTGCCCTTTGCCCTCTGTCCAGTCCACTCACTTGTGAGATTTTTTCACACCCGTGCCGTCAGGTCCCTTCCCGCAGTCGTAGGCCTGGATGGTGAAGGTGTAGTCTTTCTGAAGCTCACAGTCCAGTTTCTCTTTGGAGCGGATTACCCCCTCACCCGTGGACTTATCCACTACCACAGCATCAAAAGGGACATTCTGCCCGTGGATTTTAAAGCCACAAATCTCACCTGGGGAGTAAAGCGGAACACGTTAGTGTGTCTGCCACTGAACCTTCCGCACAATGCCCTCCACCCCCAAAGAAAATAGACAACAACCACTTAGCAGCCAGGGGGTTCGGAGGGTCCGCGGACAAAGCGGGGGCACTGTGCTGTAACACGGGTGAGTTCTGGGGCTTTATTAGAAGCGGATTCTGGCTTTCCAAGCAATTGGTTTACTTTGCATCCATTCATGCAGGGATACAAGAGAGAGAACATAGACAGGCATTCCACAGGAGCACTTAGATGGCTCAGGGTAAAAGGAGTCTGATAAGCAACAGCCAAGGCCTGAGCACACCAGGCTCCCAGGCCACCCGAGCACTGGCAGCTCTTTGGGTTTGGACCAGAGAGAGGGTAAAATGCACAGGTAAGCGTTGAGAGTAGAAGTGTGACATGTGGGACCAGCATCGTAATTACAGAAATTCTGTCAAGGAAAAAAAAGATCAAGTCTTCCTGTGCAATGAGCCTGGCTAAAATTAGGGAATCAAAACAAACTGCTAAGAGGGGTAGAAATACCAAGTTTTCAGGCATCCATTTCAACAGCTGACATCCACTACTGGGAGGGAGGGGTCTGCTAGGATTCCTCAGTTCCGGGCTTTACCAATCCTCGGAGGGATACCAGCCGGGAACTTCACTACAGCTAAACTGTCCTGATTAGAAAGATCCATGGCTCCATGCTTGTCCGTGGGAGAGCAAGTTTAACGTTCAGATGCACATAGGAAGCTATAAGATTATTTCACATAAAAATAAGACTGCTCATTTCCACGAGTCCAGTGAATAGAAAAATGATACCAAGCAAGCTGAAGTAAACGAACACGAGGTCCTGTGCATGTAGTTCAAATGGATGTCTGAGTTCCAGATATTTCTAACCAAGGGTCTGGTTACATACGATTTCCATAAATACACTTAAAGAAAACAAAACAAAACTAGCAGAATAAACGGGGAAATGGCATGGCAGTTGCTTCTGCTTAACGGCTGATTCCCAATTTTATAAACAAGTTAGTGGGTTAATAGTCATGAGAGGAAGACAAAGAACCCTTCATCACCTTCTTTGGTGACTGTCACCTCAAAACTCTCTAAAGGGAGAAAAGATAAACCCATGTCAGTAATTCAGGAAAGATGGAAGACGGAACAAGGAAATCGTCAAAGATGCAACACATTCCTTAGAGAAGCTCGACACGTCACTAACACACACTGAGGCGACAGCTGCCAGATCGTGACGGAGGAGAAACCTGGTCCTCGACCCCATGGCCACTTTGAACCCTACTTACCATAAGCTATTACGTAACTCTGCTCTTGAACTCACTCTGGGGAACACACTGGTGGAATGCTGTTAGGGTTTCCCGACACCCCAGTGTCCTTAGGACCTTTCCGTGGATGACAGTAAGTAAACCTACGTGTTCTCATTTGTTTGTTTTGGAAACATTGTCTCACTGTGTAGCCCAGGCTGGCCTGGAACTCACAGAGATCCACCTGTCTCTGCCTCCTGAGTGCCGGGATCAAGGACTTGCACCACCACGTCTGACCTGTACTCTTATTTTTAAACCAAGTTCTCTAAATAAGATCCTAGAAACATTCAACATTAGCTTTACTGAAACAAAAATCTGGAGCTAAGGGGTTTGAGTGTTTGCTCCCAATGGTAAACTGTGTCTAAGTACATGACCAGAGCAACGGGCAGAAGTGCCTCTTCAGGGAACAGACCTAGGTCAGCCACCAGTGAGGACCACTGTGACGACAAGATGTCACTTAGTCAGCACCAACCCAGCCTGCCACACTGTGCCCACCACAGACTAGATGCCATTTCTGGGACTGCAGCCTTACAGAAATGCCCCTTCTTTTAAGTGGGTTTACCATATCATTTTCCCTGAAAAAAATACTGTTTCATTTTGCTTGTCTTTAAGGTTTTAAACATAGCATTAACATGGAATGTGGTTTTTGTGCCTTGATTTCACACAACCCCATGACCTAGAGCTCACTTGTCCCCACTGATGTATGAGTCTGTGGCTTATCTGTTTTCTTGAGTGACAGACAGTAAGAATCTAGTGAGTTGAAACCTGTAAAGTGCTTAAAACCTTGCTTGGCATACAGAAAGCACTCAGCAAACATGGCCGTTACTAAAGCCGCTCTCCACTCTGCACACGGCACAGTTTCAGGCCTTTCGCTGCCTGTGAACACGTGGCAGGAAGCATTTCCACCCATGTCTCCTGCACAAGACTTCCATGGTTGAGTGATGCCCAACATGGTAGATGCTGGCCACAGAGGATGTTCAAATTTAAACTAGCTGGGCGGCAGTGACGCACATCTTTAATCCCAGCACTCGGAAGGCAGAGTCAGGAGGATCTGAGTGAGTTCGAGGCTAGCCTGGTCTACAGAGTGAGATCCAGGACAGGCACCAAAACTACACAGAGAAACCCTGTCTAGGAAAAAAAAAATTTAAACTAAAATCCACATTAAAATGAAATAACATTAAACCTTCAACTTCTCAGTCACACGAGCCACACAAGGCTGATGACACTGCACAGAGAATACAACCCAGTGCAGCACCATAGCATGGCTACTGCGGGGCCGGGCTACTGCGGGGCCGGGCTACTGTGGGGTCCGGCTCTGCAGACCATGGAGTCTGGGCCAGATTCAGGCTGCCCCTCTTTTTGAAAGGCCAGTGTGCTAAAAGAATGGTTTTACCTTTTTGAAAGTTCTTCATCAAGCAGAGACAGGGCCTCACTATGAGCTCCAGGCTAGCCTGGAACTTACTCTGTAGCCCAAGCCAGTCCATGATCCTCCTGCTCTGGCTCCTGGGTGCTTGGATTACAGTAGTGCCCCACCACACCTAGCTAATTCTTACCTTTTTAAATGGTGTTTCACAGCATGAGAAAATTACACTAAAATTCAAACATCAGTCTTCATAAATGATGTTTGGCTAGACCACACACACGCTCATTTGCGTAGGTCTCGGGCCATTTTCTCACTGTGATGGCCAAGTTCACTGTCATTGCAGGAGACCCTGTGGACCACCCGACCTAAACATTCCCTGTCGAGGTCTTCAAGGAAAAGTTTACTGATCCTTAGGGATACGGCCCTGAGTTAGAACTGCTGGATGACACATGATACCAAATAGTATCCTAGGGTGTGCTAATAAACTGTATTATGAATATACTTTGATTATTAGCATTATTTTTATAGTTTATTTTCATTACTTTTACTTGTATGTGTATACGCACATGAGTAATGGTGCCATGGAAGCCAGGGCCATCGATCCCAGGGGAGCTGGAGTTGCAGGTGTCTATGAGTCACCCAACACCGGGTCTGGGAATTGTGTGTGCTCTTAACCGATGATCCTTCTCTCCAGCACTAAAAAATATGTTGTGAAATAATCCCAACTGCCAAGCTTTCATTCAATGTAAATGTCTCTATTTCCGACTGCAGAGCACAGGGCAAGGGCGGCAGCTCTGTATCTCGTGAGCTGGTGTTCCTAACAGGGACTGTGTATTCCTGGCAAGGCCACTAGCCCTGCGGTAAATACAGACCAGGACCTCTGGTATGACATTTCCAGTGCTACCACTAATGCTGCACATTTAAATAAGCAATGAAAAAAAAACTGAGGCAGGGCTTCACTCTGTTGCTCAAGCTGGTCTTGAACGCCTGGGCTCAAGCGGTCCTCTGCCTCAGGCTCCACAGTAGGCTGGGAAGCAACACTGTGTCATCCTCTCAGACTGATGCAAGGATTTCTATCAAGAGAGAAGGAAATGAGCAGCTGCTTGGATGAATGGGCTTCAGGATTCTGAAGGTCTGAAAGGGACCTTCCTTGGCTCTGCTAACACAAGGCTGCCTCTGCAAACATGGTCACCTGGATCACCCCAGCAAGAGATGCTGGGGACCAGACCCAGCTGGCAAGAAGTGGTCAAAGTTCACGTTCGAGAGGAGGCCTTTGTTTTAATTTTATTTACGTACGTGTATATTTGCCTGCACGAGTTTATGTATGTCATGCATGTGCAGTCCTGTGGAGGCCAGAGAGGGTGTTGGAACCCCAGAACTGGAGTTACAGGAGGTTGTGAACCATGTGGGTGCTGGGAACTGAACCCCGGTCCTCTGCAAGAGCAGCAAATGCTCTTAACCTAAGCCACCTCTCCAGCCTCTCAGGGGTATTTTAGAAGAGATCAGCCATGTTCAAGGGCTACAACCCCAGATGGGAAGAATTTTAAAGGTAAGGTCAATGGGGTCAGGGTGTAACTGAGAAACTAAGCTGAAGTTGCCTTTACAGACTTGGGAAAGTATAAGGAGGGAAGAAGAAGGTCTGTCTGGAAGACCGGGAATTCGTGTGTTAGCTTTAAACATGGGCACGTTCTGCAATGTGATGGGGGTGGGGTTATCGTGTAAGAGTGCCTTCAAAGGCAGTTAACAAACGTAAGGACATAAAAGACTTGTAAGCACATTATGCTGCCCTCCAAAGGACTGATCTGATCATGTGTAAGGAGACCAGCAAGAATCTGTAACTGTCTTTCCCACAGATCCCCACTGATTCTGGGTATTGCAGCTGGCTACTTTAACAGGCTCCGTCAACAAACAGGCTTCAGAAACCTCCTAGAGCTTATTCAAAGGCTAGTCTGCTGGGCCTTTGCTTCAATGACCTGAAGCCTCAGCAGCTGGCCAGCTGCTGCCAAGGGAAGGGGATTTACCCTTTTACAGGCTGGGCTTCCGGGGGCTTCAGCAGAGGTAGCCAGCAGACGACCTCATGTGTTATCTGTTCACCTAGCCCACAGCAGTGATTTTAATGAGGTAGCTGGATCCATCTGATGGACACAAGGCAGGACAAGTGGGCAGTGAGAGGCCCTGCAGCTCTGGAGGTGAGCGGTAAGAAGGCCTAATAAAGGCGGTGTCAGCAGGAAGTACTTAGGGACATTCACGGAGGACCAACTGCAAGAAACAAGTTAAAGTCTGGGGTTAGGATCTTGGCTCTAGCTAATGGGGCTTTCTATGGAACTGTGGCCTCGGGTGTGTGTGTATGTATGTGTGTGTGTGTGTATCTGTGTTGTGTATATGTGTGTCTCTGTGTGTATGCTGAGTATGTGTGTGTCTCTCTGTTGTGTGTGTGTGTGTGTGTGTGTGTGTGTGTGTGGTATGTCTGTGTGTGTCTGTCTCTCTCTGTTGTGTATGTGTCTCTCTGTTGTGTATATGTGTGTGTATGGTGTGTGTGTGCTGTGTATATGTGTGTGGTTGTTTCTGTTGTGTCTCTGTGTATGTCTGTGTGTGTATGATATGTCTGTGTACATATGTCAGTGTGTGTGGCGTGTCTGTGTATGTGTGTCTCTCTGGGTGGTGTGTGTGTGTGTGTGTATGACATGTCTGTGTGTGCATGATATGCCTGTGTGTATGGTGTGTCTGTGTGTGTGGTTTGGCTTACATCATTTATCCTCACCATCTTCGGATTTGCAAGGAGAATTTTACATCAAATCCCAGGCATGACAGGGTTTCCTTGACAACACTCAATATCCATCTCTGTTTAACGGATCCACAAGAGTCTATCTCAGCCAACTGAATGACAATGGCTACTGTCTCTGGACTTTTATACAAAGCTTTATGATCTTCCTTCCCTAACTTGGGCTTACGTCGCTCACATTCCTCTCCCCCAGGGGCTAATATTTGTTTGTTTGTTTCAGTGGCTCTCAACCTTCCTAATGCTGCGACCCTTTAATACAGTTCCTCATGTTGTGGTGACCCCCAACCATAAAATTATTTTGTTGCTACTTCACAACTGTAATTTTGCTTTTATGAGTCGCAGTGTGAATGTCTGTGTTTTCCCACTGTCCTTCGACCCTTAAAGGGGTGGCGACCCTCAGGTTGAGAACCGCTGTTTTATTTATTTGTCTAGTTGATGCTGACTTCTTCCCTCTTTCCTTCCTCCATTTTAAGCACAGAAGTCACCAGCATCCTATGGAGTCACACTGGCATCTCCACCCCTCAGCTATTCCCTGGACCTCACACACTGCAGCGAAGAACCTCTCAGAATCGCCTCACGTGCCACTTCCTCTCTGCCCTGGCCCCTTCTGTTCCATGCAGACTCCATACAATTGCGTTGCAGCAGGAAGTCTCCCAATATCCTGTCTTCCTTGTGGAGAATCAGATTCCCAGCTATGCCAACCTAGGACCCAGTCAGAACTATCCAGCCCCATAATTCTCCTAAAGCTACTTCTCGCCACCAATCTCTTTCTCCCCTTTATTCCACAGTAAGATCATCTACAATTGCCAGGGGAAACTTTTTTCCCTAAAGAATTCTTCTTTTTTTAAATTTATTTATTTTATGTGCATTGGTGTTTTGCCTACATGTATGTCTGTGTGAGGGTGTCAGATCTTGGAGTTACAGACAGTTGTGAGCTGCCATGTGGGCGCTGGGAAACCAAATCTGGGTCCTCCAGAAGAGCAGCCAGTGCTTTTAACCGCTGAGCCATCTCTCCAGCCTCCCCCTAAAGAATTCTTTAAAGACAAAATATAAAAAGAAGACAGACCCAACAGAGTCTAGATTTGACTTCCGGTGATCCCAAGTTATGTGGAAGTCCAGTTTCAAGCTGGCCCCGCTGTCTTTCCGTGACCCCTCCCTGTCTGGAGGGAGTGCTAGCCCTCTTCCCTCAATGGGCAGTCTCCAAGCCTTGGGGACTCCTGCTCTCACACTCCAACTGTCCATCCACTCTTCCTGGAAGTCACTGATGCCGGCTTTGGGCTTCAGGAACAACAGAATCCATTCTGGCGTATTCAAGAGGATTGGTTGAAACGCCGCTGGGAACCCATGGACTTGACTTTAGACCAGAGAAGGAGATAAGAACAGCCAGAAACCATGGCAGCTCGGAGACAGGATGAGGACCACAGACCCACAGCAGTCCCCCAGCCAGGTGGGAAAGGTCCACAAACTCCATCTTCTCTGCCACCCTGCTCATCACTCAGCCTAGCTCAACTTGTGCACACACCAGATGGGTGACTGGCTGGGGACCACTGCTCTACAGGGGGTCGGGGGACATTAAGAAAAAAGACTGCTTATAATGGACATGGGTAAGGTGCCTGAACTCCACACTTGTCTTCTCTCTCCACAAGGGCTTCTGGTCCGCACCGCTTGCTTACACCTGGCTATTCGGCCTGCACTGGCAGCCTGTCAGCCCACCATCAGTCACACGTCACCCACTCAGCCTTGAGGCACCCCATAACCTGCAGATCTGGTTGTACCAGCCCTAGGATCAACCGGCTGTTCATCACAGAGCCACAGGACTGTGGCTCCATTCTGTCCTTCTTTTCCTGTAATTCTCTTCCACCAGCACAGACTAGAGAATTCTTCTGCCTGGGGACTTAGAAGCAGCAATCTGGAACCCGCCCCCTCCCCCGATACCTCCCCTTATGTTCGGAACTGAACACAGGCTGGTGCCCGCTAGGCCAAGTGCTTTACCCCTGAGCTAAATCCCCAACTGCTGGCTTAGGACACCGAGACGACCTATAAGGCCCTGTGATGCTGTGCCCCGGGCAGGGCCTTCCTGTCTCTGCTTCATCACCAGCACTCAGATCCCTTCGGGTCTAGCAAGGGGAGCGGTTTCCAATCAGGATTTCTGAACTTCTGAAACTGGACCATAAGTTGCTTGTGTGAAGTAAAATATGTTTACTCAAACAGAGTTCAGATGACTGGAGATGATGCAGTGGTTAAGAACACCGGCTGCTCTTGCAGAGGACCCAGGTTTGGTTGCAGCACCAACATGGCTCACAAGCATCTGTGAGTTCCAGAGGATCTGATGACCTCTCTGACCTCTGAGGGCACCAGGCACTAAGTGGTACACATATATACATGCAGGCAAAACACTCACACCTGACTGTAGACCAGAGAAAGAGACTTGAGAATGGCCAGAAACAAACATAAAATAATAATAAATCTTAAAAAGAAGAAGAAGAAGAAGAAGAAGAAGAAGAAGAAGAAGAAGAAGAAGAAGAAGAAGAAGAAGAAGGGTAAAGACAGGAGTCATCAGAGTCGTCATCGTCTAAGAAATGGACCCCTGCGCAAATATCAACGATCTCCCTAGTGTTGCCTTCCTTCGAACCAACTTAGTTCACCCCAAGCAAACTATCTGGACTTGCCGTGTGTTCTCAAGCGTCTGATACTGATGACATTTACCAGGGGCGTTGGGGATAAAATGCTCCATATCATACACGCGTCTGCTTCAGAGCTCTGTCAAGTGAGCTTAGTGCTTACCTACACACACCCCACAAGGGGCTGGGAACACAAACCAGAATGGTCCCAACTTGGAAATATAACGTCTCGGAGAGCCAGCAAATCCAGGCTGCAGCCAGACGGCCTGGCCGAAAAGCAACTCCAGTGTTAGTGAGGTGTGGCTTCAGACAAACTCATTTGTCCCCTCCACACACACACGGGGACAAATGAATTTGTCCCCAAGCACTGACCTAGGGGACAAAAGTGGATAAGGCCATCACTGCTGTCGTGAATGATACTGTGAGCCAGTTTCCCCACCAGGGAAATGTGGGAGTGCTGGCACCTGACTTCTGCAAGCAGTAGGGACCAGTGGCCACAAAGAGCCCCGGGACAAACTGGGGCACTCTCAGCTTGCTGAGGGTAAGCTGCTGTCACCCCTCAGCCATCTCAATCACATTACTATAACAAGCTCAGCGTCACTGCCAAAAAACGATCCCGGAATAAGTCTCCATGTCTGGCCTTGCTCTAACACAAAAATAATTTTAAGGAAGTGTGAGGATATCAGATACCAAAGACTTATGTAAAAAGCCAGGAACTTATTTCCACAGAATATTAAATTGAAGAATATACACTGACATCTTTAAAAATTATACTTATTGCGCACACCCCTTAATCCCAGCACTCGGGAGGCAGAGGCAGTGGAATGTCTGTGAGTTTAAGGCCAGCCTGGTTTGCAGTGCGAGTTCCAGGACAGCTAGGGCAAGTAGTGACACCAAAACAAGACAAAACAATATTTCATCTATTTCGTGTGTGTGTGTGTGTGTGTGTGTGTGTGTGTGTGTGTGTGTGTGTGTGTGTAGTCCGTTTCTTCCTTCCAGCACATTTCAGGGACCCAAACTGGTGGTAAGTGTCTTTACTCGCTAAACCATCTTGCTGGCCCATGAAAACATATTTTTTAAATATGTTAAATATGATTCCATTGTTAACACTGAAGCAGCAGACATTCCATATAACACTCTCAAGCAGGCACAGCTTCACTGGTTTAGATGGGGTTTCGTTTTTATTATTATCACTAGTGTGGGGGGGGGATCGGGATTGACCCTTATGCATGTTAGGCAGGTGCTCTACCACTGAGCAACCACCTGTGATTTAAGCTCTCTGACACCTACCTATAGACAAACTAATATTCCCCAGACCAAAGGGTGTTAAATAGTTTTGGTTTTTTCCTCTGCTTTTTTGAGACAGGGTTAACACCCACGCCCACCCCGTAGCGTATTAAACTTCTATCTATCCGTTTACAGATGATGACAATTGTGGAGTAAATAATTGGCTGAAGGTCACAGAACCACCTGCAGCATGGCCAGGGTTCAAGCGCTACCCACTGGCTCTAAAGTCTGTGTTCACGTACCTGTCTGCTCAGCCTCACCAGGGCAACATTCTGTGACATGATGGATAGGCACAAGGCTACCAAAGAGGGAGAATGGCTGGGCGGGTGCTCCCTTCCACACACCACACACCTGCTCAGGCCTCAGGCACAAGGTCAAGGCCCATGCTGCAGTCAATAGCACACATCACATAATAGCCAAAATGTGGAATAATGCAAATGTCTACCAATGGATGAGTGGGCAAACAGAATGGAGCCTGTCCATACAAGGGAATGTTACCCAGCAAATTAAAGGTTGGACAGGACTAGCAGACACCACCACATGGATGAACCCTGAAATCAACAGCAGTTACTAAACACCGGAGATAACCACACAGGAAACAGCCAGAACAAGGAAACCCATGGCAGCTGCCAGGGCCAAGAGGACACTGTGGAGGGCTGTTAATTGGGGCAAGGGTT
>NW_026737584.1:0-36656 GCF_949786415.1 Peromyscus eremicus | reverse complement strand
GCTCTTTTCTCTAAAGCAGAGTGTGTTTCTTGTAAGGTGAGCTAGCTTTTGTTTCCCAGTCCTAAATGGAGTTGAATCACATGCAGTTTCTGGTCCTACGAGCAAGAGTTGTTTTATGGTAAGAAGAGTCACTATTGCGCAGCCATTGCCATACGCAGGACAAATAGCTCTGGCGTCTGTTCCCAGCAAGTACAGTGTATTGGACTGAAGAGGATCTACTGTTCTTGTCAGGTTCCTAAGCAGAATTGAACTAGTTATGGCCGTGTGTGTAGGAAGCACAGTTCTTTTGTTCTGAGCAAGCTCACTGTTCAGACCCAATAGGAAACACAGTAGAGTAGAAGAGTGCTCTTTTTTCAAAAGCAGAGTGTGTTTCTTGTAACGTCAGCTAGCGTTTGTTTCCCAGTCCTAAATGGAGTTGAGTCACATGCAGTTTTTTGTCCTACGAGCAAGAGTTGTTTTCTGGTAAGACGAGTCACTATTGTGCTCCAATTGCCATACACAGTGCAAATAGCACTCGCGTCTGTTCCCCTCAAGTACAGTGTATTGGACTGAAGAGGAGCTACTGTTCTTCTCAGTTTCCTAAGCAGAGTTGAACTAGATATGGCCCGTGTGTGTAGGAAGCACAGTTCTTTTGTTCTGAGCAAGCTCACGGTTCGGACCCCATAGGAAGCACAGTAGTGTAGAAGAGTGCTCTTTTCTCAAAGCAGAGTGTGTTTCATGTAAGGTGAGCTAGCATTTGTTTCCCAGTCCTAAATGGAGTTGAGTCACATGCAGTTTTTTGTCCTACGAGCAAGAGTTGTTTACTGGTAAGACAAGTCACTATTGTGCTCCAATGCCAAACACAGTGCAAATAGCACTCGCGTCTGTTCCCCGCAAGTACAGTGTATCGGACTGAAGAGGAGCTACTGTTCTTGTTGGTTTCCTAAGCAGAGTTGAACCAGATATGGCCCGTGTGTGTAGGAAGCACAGTTCGTTTGTTCTGAGCAAGCTCACTGTTCGGACCCAATAGGAAACACAATAGAGTAGAAGAGTACTCTTTTCTCAAATGCAGAGTGTGTTTCATGTAAGGTGAGCTAGCATTTGTTTCCCAGTCCTAAATGGAGTTGAATCACATGCAGTTTCTGGTCCTACGAGCAAGAGTTGTTTTCTGGTAAGGAAAGTAACTATTGCGTTCCCATTGCCATACACAGTGCAAATAGCACTCGCGTCTGTTCTCAGCAAGTACAGTGTATTGGACTGAAGAGGAGCTACTGTTCTTGTCAGTTTCCTAAGCAGAGTTCAACTAGTTATGGCCCGTGTGTAGGAAGCACAGTTCTTTTGTTCTGAGCAAGCTCACTGTTCTGGCCCTATAGGAAACACAGTAGAGTAGAAGAGTGCTCTTTTCTCTAAAGCAGAGTGTGTTTCTTGTAAGGCGAGCTAGCGTTTGTTTCCCAGTCCCAAATGGAGTTGAATCACATGCAGTTTCTGGTCCTACGAGCAAGAGTTGTTTTATGGTAAGAAGAGTCACTATTGCGCTGCCATTGACATATACAGGACAAATAGCACTGGCGTCTGTTCCCAGCAAGTACAGTGTATTGGACTGAAGAGGATCTACTGTTCTTGTCAGGTTCCTAAGCAGAATTGAACTAGATATGGCCGTGTGTGTAGGAATCACAGTTCTTTTGTTCAGAGCAAGCTCAGTGTTCTGACACCATAGGAAACACAGTAGAGTAGAAGAGTGCTCTTTTCTCAAAAGCAGAGTGTGTTTCATGTAAGGCGAGCTAGCATTTGTTTCCCAGTCCTAAATGGAGTTGAATCACATGCAGTTTCTGGTCCTACAAGCAAGAGTTGTTTTCTGGTAAGGAAAGTAAATATTGCGCTCCCATTGCCATACACAGTGCAAATAGCACTCGCATCTGTTCCCAGCAAGTACAGTGTATTGGACTGAAGAGAAGCTACTGTTCTTGTCAATTTCCTAAGCAGAGTTGAGCAAGTTATGGCCCGTGTGTAGGAAGCACAGTTCTTTTGTTCTGAGCAAGCTCACTGTTCTGGCACTATAGGAAACACAGTAGAGTAGAAGAGTGCTCTTTTCTCAAAAGCAGAGTGTGTTTCTTGTAAGGCGAGCTAGCGTTTGTTTCCCAGTTCTAAATGGAGTTGAACCACATGCAGTTTCTGGTCCTACAAGCAAGAGTTGTTTACTGGTAAATAAAGTCACTATTGCGCTCCCCTTGCCATACACAGTGCAAATAGCTCTCGTGTCTGTTCCCAGCAAGTACAGTGTATCAGACTGAAGAGGAGCTACTGTTCTTGTCAGTTTCCTAAGCAGAGTTGAACTAGATATGGCCCGTGTGTGTAGGAAGCACAGTTCTTATGTTCTGAGCAAGTTCACTCTTCTGGACCTATAGGAAACACAGTAGAGTAGAAGAGTGCTCTTTTCTCAAAAGCAGAGTGTGTTTTTGTAAGTTGAGCTAGCGTTTGTTTCCTAGTCCTAAATGGAGTTGAATCACATGCAGTTTCTGGTCCTAGGAACAAGAGTTGTTTTCTGGTAAGAAAGTCACTATTGCGCTCCCATTGCCTTTCACAAGGCAAATAGCACTCGCGTCTTTTCCCATCAAGTACAGTGTATTGGACTGAATAGGAGCTACTCTTCTTGTCAGTTTGCTAAGCAGAGTTGAACTAGATATGGTCCGTGTGTGTAGGAAGTACAGTTCTTTTGTTCTGAGCAAGCTCACTGTTTGGACCACATAGGAAACACAGTAGAGTAGAAGAGTGCTCTTTTCTCTAAAGCAGAGTGTGTTTCTTGTAAGGCGAGCTAGAGTTTGTTTCCCAATCCTAAATGGAGTGGAATCACATGCAGTTTCTGGTCCTACGAGCACGAGTTTTTTTCTGGTAAGGAAAGTCACTATTGTGCTCACATTGCCATACACAGTGCAAATAGCCCTCCTGTCTGTTCCCAGCAAGTACAGTGTATTGGACTGAAGAGGAGCTACTGTTCTTGTCAGTTTCCTAAGCAGAGTTGAACTAGATATGGCCCGTGTGTGTAGGAAGCACAGTTCTTTTTTTCTGAGTAAGCTCACTGTTCTGGCCCTATTGGAAACACAGTAGAGTAGAAGAGTGCTATTTTCTCAAAAGCAGAGTGTGTTTCTTGTAAAGCGAGCTAGAATTTGTTTCCCAGTCCTAAATGGAGTTGAATCACATGCAGTTTCTGGTCCTACGAGCAAGAGTTGTTTTCTGTTAAGAAGAGTCACTATTGGGCTGCCATTGCCATACACAGGACAAATAGCACTGGCGTCTGTTCCCAGCAAGTACAGTGTATTGAACTGAAGAGGATCTACTGTTCTTGTCAGGTTCCTAAGCAGACTTGAACTAGATATGGCCGTGTGAGTAGGAAGCACAGTTTTTTTGTTCTGAGCAATCTTACTGTTCTGGCCCTATAGGAAGCACAGTAGAGTAGAAGAGTGCTCTTTTCTCAAAAGCAGAGTGTGTTTCATGTAAGGCGAGCTAGCATTTGTTTCCCAGTCCAAAATGGAGTTGAATCACATGCAGTTTCTGGTCCTACGATCAAGAGTTTTTTTCTGGTAAGGAAAGTCACTATTGCGCTCCCATTGCCATACACAGTGCAAATAGCACTCGCGTATGTTCCCAGCAAGTACAGTGTATCGGACTGAAGAGGAGCTACTATTCTTGTCAGTTTCCTAAGCAGAGTTGAACTAGTTATGGCCCATGTGTAGGAAGCACAGTTCTTTTGTTCTGAGCAAGCTCACTCTTCTGGCCCTAAAGGAAACACAGTAGAGTAGAAGAGTGCTCTTTTCTCAAAAGCAGAGTGTGTTTCTTGTAAAGCGAGCTAGAGTTTTTTTCCCAGTCCTAAATGGAGTGGAATCACATGCAGTTTCTGGTCCTACGAGCAAGAGTTGTTTTCTGGTAAGAAGAGTCAGTATTGCGCTGCCATTGCCATACACAGGACAAATAGCACTGGCGTCTGTTCCCAGCAAGTACAGTGTATTGGACTGAAGAGGATCTACTGTTCTTGTCAGGTTCCTAAGCAGACTTGAACTAGATATGGCCGTGTGTGTAGGAAGCACAGTTTTTTGTTCTGAGCAAGCTCACTGTTCGGACCCCATAATAAACACAGTAGAGTAGAAGAGTGCTCTTTTCTCAAAAGCAGAGTGTGTTTCTTGTAAGGCGAGCTAGCGTTTGTTTCCCAGTCCTAAATGGAGATGAATCACATGCAGTTTCTGGTCCTACGAGCAAGAATTGTTTTCTGGTAAGGAAAGTCACTATTGCGGTCCCATTGCCATACACAGTGCAAGTAGCCCTCCTGTCTGTTCCCAGCAAGTACAGTGTATTGGACTGAAAAGGAGCTACTGTTCTTCTCAGTTTCCTAAGCAGAGTTGAACTAGATATGGGCCGTGTGTGTAGGAAGCACAGTTCTTTTTTTCTGAGCAAGCTCACTGTTCTGGCCCTATAGGAAACACAGAAGAGAAGAAGAGTGCTCTTTTCTCAAAAGCAGAGTGTGTTTCTTGTAAAGTGAGCTAGAGTTTGTTTCCCAGTCCTAAATGGAGTGGAATCACATGCAGTTACTGGTCCTACGAGGAAGATTTGTTTTCTGGTAAGAGTCACTATTGCGCTGCCATTGCCATATACAGGACAAATAGCACTGGCGTCTGTTCCCAGCAAGTACAGTGTATTGAACTGAAGAGGATCTACTGTTCTTGTCAGGTTCCTAAGCAGACTTGAACTAGATATGGCCGTGTGTGTAGGAAGCACAGTTTTTTTTGTTCTGAGCAAGCTCACTTTTCGGAACACATAGGAAACACAGTAGAGTAGAAGAGTGCTCTTTTCTCAAAAGCAGAGTGTGTTTCATGTAATTCGAGAGGGCATTTGTTTCCCAGTCCTAAATGGAGTTGAATCACATGCAGTTTCTGATCTTACGAGCAAGAGTTGTTTTATGGTGAGGAAAGTCACTATTGCGCTCCCATTGCCATACACAGTGCAAATAGCACTCGCGTCTGTTCCCAGCAAGTACAGTGTATCGGACTGAAGAGGAGCTACTGTTCTTGTAAGTTTCCTAAGCACAGTTGAACTAGATATGGCCTGTGTGTGTACGAAGCACAGTTCTTTTTTTCTGATCCAGCTCACTGTTCTGGCCCTATAGGAAACACACTAGAGTAGATGAGTGCTCTTTTCTCAAAAGCAGAGTGTGTTTCTTGTAAGGTGAGCTAGCGTTTGTTTCAGAGTCCTAAATTGAGTTGAGTCACATGCAGTTTCTCTTCCTACGAGCAAGAATTGTTTTGTGGTAAGAAGAGTCACTATTGTGCTCCCTTTGTCATACACACTGCAAAGAGCCCTCGCGTCTGTTCCCAGCAAGTACAGTGTATTGGCCTGAAGGGGAGCTACTGTTCTTGTCAGTTTCCTAAGCACCGTTAAACTAGATATGGCACGTGTGTGGAGGAAGCACAGTTCTTTTGTTCTGAGCTAGCTCACTATTCTGGCCATATAGTAAACACAGTAGAGTAGATGAGTGCTCTATTCTCAAGAGCAGAGTGTTTTGCTTGTAAGGCGAGCTAGCATTTGTTTCCCAGTGCTAAATGGAGTTGAGTCACATGCAGTTTCTGGTCCTACGAGCAAGAGTTGTTTTCTGGTAAGAAGAGTCACTATTGCGCTCCCATTACCTTACACAGGGCAAATAGCACTCGGGTCTGTTCCCAGCAAGTACAGTTTATTGGACTGAAGAGAAGCTACTGTTCTTGTCAGTTTCCTATGCAGAATTGAACTAGATATGGCCGTGTGTGTAGGAAGTACAGTTCTTTGGTTCTGAGCAAGCTCACTGTTTTGGCCCTATAGGAAACACAGTAGAGTAGAAGAGTGCTCTTTTCTCAAAAGCAGAGTGTGTTTCTTGTAAAGCGAGCTAGAGTTTGTTTCCCAGTCCTAAATGGAGTTGAATCACATGCAGTTTTTAGTCCTACAAGCAGGAGTTGTTTTCTGGTAAGGAAAGTCACTATTGTGCTCCCATTGCCATTCACAGTGCAAAAAGCATGGGCGTCTGTTTCCAGCAAGTACAGTGTATTTGACTGAAGAGGATCTACTGTTCTTGTCAGGTTCCTAAGCAGAGTTGAACTAGATATGGCCCGTGAGTGTAGGAAGCACAGTTCTTTTGTTCTGAGCAAGCTCACTGTTCGGACACCATAGGAAACACAGAAGAGTAAAAGAGAGCTCTTTTCTCAAAAGCAGAGTGTGTTTCTTGTAAGGTGAGCTAGCGTTTGTTTCACAGTCCTAAATTGAGTTGAGTCACATGCAGTTTCTGTTCCTACGAGCAAGAATTGTTTTGTGGTAAGATGAGTCACTATTGTGCTCCCATTGTCATACACAGTGCAAAGAGCACTCGCGTCTGTTCCCAGCAACTACAGTATATTGGACTGAAGGGGAGCTACTGTTCTTGTCAGTTTCCTAAGCACAGTTAAACTAGATATGGCCCGTGTGTGTAGGAAGCACAGTTCTTTTGTTCTGAGCTAGCTCACTATTTTGGCCCAATAGTAAACACAGTAGAGTAGTAGAGTGCTCTATTCTCAAAAGCAGAGTGTGTTTCTTGTAAGGCGAGCTAGCATTTGTATCCCAGTCCTAAATGGAGTTGAATCACATGGATTTTCTGGTCCTACAAGCAAGAGTTCTTTTCTGGTAAGAAGAGTCACTATTGCGCTCCCATTGCCATACACAGTACAAATAGCACTCGCGTCTGTTCCCAGCAAGTACAGTGTATTGGACTGAACAGGAGCTACTGTTCTTGTAAGTTTCCTAAGCACAGTTGAACTAGATATGGCCTGTGTGTGTACGAAGCACAATTCTTTTGTTCTGATCCAGATCACTGTTCTGGCCCTATAGGAAACACACTAGAGTAGAAGAGTGCTCTATTCTCAAAAGCAGAGTGTGTTTCTTGTTAGGCGAGCTAGCATTTGTTTCCCAGTCCTAAATGGAGTTGAGTCATATGCAGTTACTGGTCGTACGAGCAAGAGTTGTTTTCTGGTAAGGAAAGTCACTATTGCGCTCCCCTTGCCATACATAGTGCAAATAGCTCTCACGTCTGTTCCCAACAAGTACAGAGTATTGGACTGAAGAGGAGCTACTGTTCTTGTCAGTATCCTAAGCAGAGTTGAACTAGATATGACCCGTGTGTGTAGGAAGCACAGTTCTCTTGTTCTGAGCAAGCTCACAGTTTGGACCCCATAGGAAACACAGTAGAGTAGAAGAGTTCTTTTCTCTAAAGCAGAGTGTGTTTCTTGTAAGGCGAGCTAGCGTTTGTTTCCCAGTCCTAAATGGAGTGGAATCACATGCAGTTTCTGGTCCTACGAGCAAGAGTTGTTTTCTGGTAAGGAAAGTCACTACTGTGCTCCCATTGCCTTACACAGTGCAAATAGCCCTCCTGTCTGTTCCCAGCAAGTACAGTGTATTGGACTGAAAAGGATCTACTGTTCTTGTCAGTTTCCTAAGCAGAGTGGAACTAGATATGGGCCGTTGTGTAGGAAGCACATTTCTTTTTTTCTGAGCAAGCTCACTGTTCTGGCCCTATAGGAAACACAGAAGAGTAGAAGAGTGCTCTTTTCTCAAAAGCAGAGTGTGTTTCTTGTAAAGCGAGCTAGAGTTTGTTTCCCAGTCCTAAATGGAGTGGAATCACATGCAGTTTCTGGTCCTACGAGCAAGATTTGTTTTCTGGTAAGAAGAGTCACTATTGCGCTGCCATTGCCATACACAGGACAAATAGCACTGGCGTCTGTTCCCATTCAGTACAGTGTATTGAACTGAAGAGGATCTACTGTTCTTGTCAGGTTCCTAAGCAGACTTGAACTAGATATGGCCGTGTGTGTAGGAAGCACAGTTTTTTTGTTCTGAGCAAGCTCAATTTCGGAACACATAAGAAACACAGTAGAGTTGAAGAGTGCTCTTTTCTCAAAAGCAGAGTGTGTTTTTGTAAGGCAAGCTAGCATTTGTTTCCTAGTCCTAAATGGATTTCAATCACATGCAGTTTCTGGTCTTATGAACAAGAGTTGTTTTCTGGTAAGGAAAGTCACTATTGCGCTCCCATTGCCCTTCACAAGGCAAATAGCACTCGCGTCTTTTCCCAGCAAGTACAGTGTATTGGACTGAATAGGAGCTACTGTTCTTGTCAGTTTACTAAGCAGAGTTGAACTAGATATGGTCCGTGTGTGTAGGAAGCACAGTTCTTTTGTTCTGAGCAAGCTCACTGTTTGAACCCCATAGGAAACAGAGTAGAGTAGAAGAGTGCTCTTTTCTCAAAAGCAGAGTGTGTTTCTTGGAAGTCGAGCTAGCGTTTCTATCCCAGTCCTAAATGGAGTTTAGTCAAATGCAGTTTTTTTGTCCTACGAGCAAGAGTTGTTTTCTGGTAAGACAAGTCACTATTGTGCTCCTTTTGCCATACACAGTGCAAATAGCACTCGCGTCTATTCCCCGCAAGTACAGTGTATTGAACAGAAGAGGAGCTACTGTTCTTGTCAGTTTCCTAAGCAGAGTTGAACTAGATATGGCCCGTGTGTGTAGGAAGCACAGTTCTTTTGTTCTGAGCAAGCTCAGTGTTCGGAACTCATAGGAAACACAGTAGAGTAGAAGAGTGCTCTTTTCTCAAAAGCAGAGTGTGTTTCTTGTAGGGCGAGCAAGCGTTTATTTCCCAGTCCTCAATGGAGTTGAATCACATGCATTTCTGTTCCTAAGAGCAAGAGTTGTTTTCTGGTAAGAAAAGTCACTATTGCGCTCCCATTGCCATACACAGTACAAATAGCACTCGCGTCTGTTCCCAGCAAGTACAGTGTATTTGACTGAAGAGGATCTACTGTTCTTGTCAGGTTCCTAAGCAGAGTTGAACTAGATATGGCCCATGAGTGTAGGAAGCACAGTTCTTTTGTTCTGAGCAAGCTCACTGTTCTGGCCCTATAGGAAACACAGTAGAGTAGAAGAGTGCTCTTTTCTCAAAAGCAGAGTGTGTTTCTTGTAAGGTGAGCTAGCGTTTGTTTCACAGTCCTAAATTGAGTTGAGTCACATGCAGTTTCTGTTCCTACGAGCAAGAATTGTTTTGTGGTAAGATGAGTCACTATTGTGCTCCCATTGTCATACACAGTGCAATTAGCGCGGGCGTCGGTTCCCAGCAAGTACAGTGTATTCGACTGAAGCGGAGCTACTCTTCTTGTCAGTTTCCTAAGCAGAGTGGAACTAGATATGGCCCGTGTGTGTAGGAAGCACAGTTCTTTTGTTCTGAGCAATCTCACTGTTTTGGCCCTATAGGAAACACAGTAGAGTAGAAGTGTGCTCTTTTCTCAAAAGCAGAGTGTGTTTCTTGTAAGACGAGCTAGCGTTTATTTCCCAGTCCTAAATGGAGTTGAATCACATGCATTTCTGGTCCTAAGAGCAAGAGTTGTTTTCTGGTTAGAAAAGTCACTATTGCGCTCCCATTGCCATACACAGTACAAATAGTACTCGCGTCTGTTCCCAGCAAGTACAGTGTATTGGACTGAACAGGAGATACTGTTCTTGTAAGTTTTCTAAGCACATTTGAACTAGATATGGCCTGTGTGTGTATGAAGCACAGTTCTTTTTTTCTGATCCAGCTCACTGTTCTGGCCCTATAGGAAACACACTAGAGTAGATGAGTGCTCTTTTCTCAAAAGCAGAGTGTGTTTCTTGTAAGGTGAGCTAGCTTTTGTTTCACAGTCCTAAATTGAATTGAGTCACAGGCAGTTTCTCTTCCTACGAGCAAGAATTGTTTTGTGTTACGAAGAGTGACTATTGTGCTCCCATTGTCATACACAGTGCAAAGAGCCCTCGCGTCTGTTCCCAGCAAGTACAGTGTATTGGCCTGAAGGGGAACTACTGTTCTTGTCAGTTTCCTAAGCAGAGTTGAACTAGATATGGCCGTGTGTTTAGGAAGCACAGTTCTTTTGTTCTGAGCAAGCTCACTGTTTTGGCTCTATAGGAAACACAGTAGAGTAGAAGAGTGCTCTTTTCTCAAAAGCAGAGTGTGTTTCTCTTAAGGCAAGCTAGCGATTGTTTCCCAGTCCTAAGTGGAGTTGAGTCACATGCAGTTTCTGGTCCTACGAGCAAGAGTTGTTTTGTGATAAGAAGAGTCACTATTGCGCTCCCATTGTCATACACAGGGCAAATAGCACTGGCGTCGGTTCCCAGCAAGTACAGTGTATTGGACTGAAGGGGATCTACTGTTCTTGTCAGTTTCCTAAGCAGAATTGAACTAGATATGGCCCGAGTGTGTAGGAAGCACAGTTCTTTTGTTCTGAGCAAGCTCACTGTTCGGACCCCATAGGAAACACAGAAGAGTAAAAGAGTGCTCTTTTCGCAAAAGGAGAGTGTGTTTCTTGTAAGGCGAGCTAGTGTTTGTTTCCCAGTCCTAAATGGAGTTGAATCCCATGCAGTTTTTGGTCCTACGAGCAAGAGTTTTTTTTCTGGTAAGGGAAGTCACTATTTTCCTCCCATTGCCATATACAGGGCAAATAGCCTTGGCGTCTGTTCCCAGCAAGTACAGTGTATTGAAGTGAAGAGTTGCTACTGTTCTTGTCAGTTTCCTAAGCAGAGTTGATCTAGATATGGCCCATGTGTGTAGGAAGCACAGTTCTTTTGTTCTGAGCAAGCTCACTCTTTTGGCCCTATAGGAAACACAGTAAAGTAGTGCTCTTTTATCAAAAGCAGAGTGTGTTTCTTGTAAGGCGAGCTAGAGTTTGTTTCCCAGTCAGAAATGGAGTTGAATCCCATGCAGTTTCTGGTCCTATAAGCAAGAGTTGTTTTCTGGTAAGAAGAATCACTATTGCGCTCCCATTGCCATACACAGTGCAAATAGCACTCGCGTCTGTTCCCAGCAAGTACAGTGTACTGGACTGAAGAGGATCTACTGTTCTTGTTAGTTTCCTAAGCACAGTTGAACTAGATATGGCCTGTGTGTGTCTGAAGCACAGTTCTTTTGTTCTCATCCAGCTCACTGTTCTGGCCCTATAGGAAACACAGTAGAGTAGTAGTGTGCTCTTTTCTCAAAAGCAGAGTGTGTTTCTTGTAAGGCGAGCTAGTGTTTGTTTCCCAGTCAGAAATGGAGTTGAATCCCATGCAGTTTCTGGTCCTACGAGCAAGAGTTGTTTTGTGGTGTGAAGAGTCACTATTTTGCTCCAATTGTCATACACAGGGCAAACAGCACTGGCGTCTGTTCCCAGCAAGTACAGTGTATTGGACTGAAGAGGATCTACTGTTCTTGTCAGTTTCCTAAGCAGAGTTGAACTAGATATGGCCCCTGTGTGTAGGAAGCACAGTTCTTTTGTTCTGAGCAAGCTCACTGTTTTGGCCCTATAGGAAACACAGTAGAAAAGAAGAGTGCTCTTTTCTCAAAAGCAGAGTGTGTTTCTTGTAAGACGAGCTAGCGTTTATTTCCCAGTCCTAAACGGAGTTGAATCACATGCATTTCTGGTCCTAAGAGAAAGAGTTGTTTTCTGGTAAGAAAAGTCACTATTGCGCTCCCATTGCCATACACAGTACAAATAGCACTCGCGTCTGTTCCCAGCAAGTACAGTGTATTGGACTGAACAGGAGCTACTGTTCTTGTAAGTTTCCTATGCACAGTTGAACTAGATATGGTTGTGTGTGTACGAAGCACAGTTCTTTTGTTCTGATCCAGCTCACTGTTCCGGCCCTTTAGGAAACACAGTAGAGTAGAAGACTGCTGTTTTCTCAAAAGCAAAGTGAGTTTCTTCTAAGGCGAGCTAGCGTTTGTTTCTCAGTACTAAATGGAGTTGAATCAAATGCAGTTTTTGGTCCTACGAGCAAGAGTTGTTTTCTGGTAAGAAGAGTCAATATTGCGCTCCCATTGCCATATACAGTACATATAGCACTCGCGTATGTCTAACGCAAGTACAGTGTATTGGTCTGAAGAAGAGCTACTGTTCTTGTCAGTTTCCTAAGCAGAGTTGAACTAGATATGGCCCGTGTGTGTAGGAAGCACAATTTATTTGTTCTGAGCAAGCTCACTGTTCGAACCCCATAGGAAACACAGTAGAGTAGAAGTGTGCTCTTTTCTCAAAAGCAGAGTGTGTTTTTGTAAGGTGAGCTAGCGTTTGGTTCACAGTCCTAAATTGAGTTGAGTCAAATGCAGTTTCCCTTCCTACGACTAAGAGTTGATTTCTGGTAAGAAGAGTCACTATTGTGCTCCCATTGTCATACACAGTGCAAAGAGCCCTTGCGTCTTTTCCCAGCAAGTACAGTGTATTGGCCTAAAGGGGAGCTACTGTTCTTGTCAGTTTCCTAAGCACAGTTAAACTAGATATGGCCCGTGTGTGTAGGAAGCACAGTTCTTTTGTTCTGAGCTAGCTCACTATTCTGGCCCTATAGTAAACACAGTAGAGAAGAAGAGTGCTCTATTCTCAAAAGCATAGAGTGTTTCTTGTTAGGCAAGCTAGCATTTGTTTCCCAGTCCTAAATGTAGTTGAGTCACATGCAGTTTCTGGTCCTACGAGCAAGAGTTGTTTTGTGATAAGAAGAGTCACTATTGCGCTCCCTGTGTCATACACAGGGCAAATAGTACTGGCATCTGTTCCCAGCATGTACAGTGTATTGGACTGAAGAGGAGCTACTGTTCTTGTCAGTTTCCTAAGCAGAGTTGAACTAGATATGGCCCGTGTGTTTAGGAAGCACAGTTCTTTTGTTCTGAGCAAGCTCACTGTTTGGACCCCATAGGAAACACAGTAGAGTAGAAGAGTGCTCTTTTCTCAAAAGCAGAGTGTGTTTCTTGTAGGGCGAGCAAGCGTTTATTTCCCAGTCCTAAATGGAGTTGAATCACATGCATTTCTGTTCCTAAGAGCAAGAGTTGTTTTCTGGTAAGAAAAGTCACTATTGCGCTCCCATTGCCATACACAGTACAAATAGCACTCGCGTCTGTTCCCAGCAAGTACAGTGTATTTGACTGAAGAGTATCTACTGTTCTTGTCAGGTTCCTAAGCAGAGTTGAACTAGATATGGCCCGTGAGTGTAGGAAGCACAGATCTTTTGTTCTGAGCAAGCTCACTGTTCTGGCCCTTAGGAAACACAGTAGAGTAGAAGAGTGCTCTTTTCTCAAAAGCAGAGTGTGTTTCTTGTAAGGTGAGCTAGCGTTTGTTTCACAGTCCTAAATTGAGTTGAGTCACATGCAGTTTCTGTTCCTACGAGCACGAATTGTTTTGTGGTAAGATGAGTCACTATTGTGCTCCCATTGTCATACACAGTGCAAATAGCACGGGCGTCTGTTCCCAGCAAGTACAGTGTATTCGACTGAAGAGGAGCTACTCTTCTTGTCATTTCCTAAGCAGAGTGGAACTAGATATGGCCCGTGTGTGTAGGAAGCACAGTTATTTTGTTCTGAGCAAGCTCACTGTTCGGACATCATAGGAAACACAGAAGAGTAAAAGAGTGCTCTTTTCTCAAAAGCAGAGTGTGTTTCTTGTAAGGCGAGCTAGTGTTTGTTTCCCAGTCAGAAATGGAGTTGAATCTTATGCAATTTCTGGTCCTACGAACAAGAATTGTTTTCTGGTAAGAAGAGTCACTATTGCGTTCCCATTGCCATACACAGTGCAAAAAGCACTCGCGTCTGTTCCCAGCAAGTACAGTGTATTGAACTGAAGAGGAGCTACTGTTCTTGTCAGTTTCCTAAGCAGAGTTGAACTAGATATGGCCATGTGTGTAGGAACCACAGTTCTTTTGTTCTGAGCAAGCTCACTGTTTTGGCCCTATAGGAAACACAGTAGAGTAGAAGAGTGCTCTTTTCTCAAAAGCAGAGTGTGTTTCTTGTAGGGCGAGCAAGCGTTTATTTCCCAGTCCTAAATAGAGTTGAATCACATGCATTTCTGTTCCTAAGAGCAAGAGTTGTTTTCTGGTAAGAAAAATCACTATTGCGCTCCCATTGCCATACACAGTACAAATAGCACTCGCGTCTGTTCCCAGCAAGTACAGTGTATTTGACTGAAGAGGATCTACTGTTCTTGTCAGGTTCCTAAGCAGAGTTGAACTAGATATGGCCCGTGAGTGTAGGAAGCACAGTTCTTTTGTTCTGAGCAAGCTCACTGTTCTGGCCATTAGGAAACACAGTAGAGTAGAAGAGTGCTCTTTTCTCAAAAGCAGAGAGTGTTTCTTGTAAGGTGAGCTAGCGTTTGTTTCACAGTCCTAAATTGAGTTGAGTCACATGCAGTTTCTGTTCCTACGAGCAAGAATTGTTTTGTGGTAAGATGAGTCACTATTGTGCTCCCATTGTCATACACAGTGCAAATAGCACGGGCGTCTGTTCCCAGCAAGTACAGTGTATTCGACTGAAGAGGAGCTACTCTTCTTGTCAGTTTCCTAAGCAGAGTTGAACTAGATATGGCCCATGAGTGTAGGAAGCACAGTTCTTTTGTTCTGAGCAAGCTCACTGTTCTGGCCCTATAGGAAACACAGTAGAGTAGAAGAGTGCTCTTTTCTCAAAAGCAGAGTGTGTTTCTTGTAAGGTGAGCTAGCGTTTGTTTCACAGTCCTAAATTGAGTTGAGTCACATGCAGTTTCTGTTCCTACGAGGAAGAATTGTTTTGTGGTAAGATGAGTCACTATTGTGCTCCCATTGTCATACACAGTGCAAATAGCACAGGCGTCGGTTCCCAGCAAGTACAGTGTATTCGACTGAAGTGGAGCTACTCTTCTTGTCAGTTTCCTAAGCAGAGTGGAACTAGATATGGCCCGTGTGTGTAGGAAGCACAGTTCTTTTGTTCTGAGCAAGCTCACTGTTTTGGCCCTATAGGAAACACAGTTGAGTAGAAGTGTGCTATTTTCTCAAAAGCAGAGTGTGTTTCTTGTAAGACGAGCTAGCGTTTATTTCCCAGTCCTAAATGGAGTTGAATCACATGCATTTCGGGTCCTAAGAGCAAGAGTTGTTTTCTGGTTAGAAAAGTCACTATTGTGCTCCCATTGCCATACACAGTACAAATAGTACTCGCGTCTGTTCCCAGCAAGTACAGTGTATTGGACTGACCAGGAGATACTGTTCTTGTAAGTTTTCTAAGCACAGTTGATCTAGATATGGCCTGTGTGTGTATGAAGCACAGTTCTTTTTTTCTGATCCAGCTCACTGTTCTGGCCCTATAGGAAACACACTAGAGTAGATGAGTGCTCTTTTCTCAAAAGCAGAGTGTTTTTCTTGTAAGGTGAGCTAGCTTTTGTTTCACAGTCCTAAATTTAATTGAGTCACATGCAGTTTCTCTTCCTACGAGCAAGAATTGTTTTGTGTTAAGAAGAGTGACTATTGTGCTCCCATTGTCATACACAGTGCAAAGAGCCCTCGCGTCTGTTCCCAGCAAGTACAGTGTATTGGCCTGAAGGGGAGCTACTGTTCTTGTCAGTTTCCTAAGCAGAGTTGAACTAGATATGGCCGTGTGTTTAGGAAGCACAGTTCTTTTGTTCTGAGCAAGCTCACTGTTTTGGCCCTATAGGAAACACAGTAGAGTAGAAGAGTGCTCTTTTCTCAAAAGCAGAGTGTGTTTCTCTTAAGGCAAGCTAGCGTTTGTTTCCCAGTCCTAAGTGGAGTTGAGTCACATGCAGTTTCTGGTCCTACGAGCAAGAGTTGTTTTGTGATAAGAAGAGTCACTATTGCGCTCCCATTGTCATACACTGGGCAAATAGCACTGGCGTCTGTTCCCAGCATGTACAGTGTATTGGACTGAAGAGGAGCTACTGTTCTTGTCAGTTTCCTAAGCAGAGTTGCACTAGATATGGCCCGTGAGTGTAGGAAGCACAGTTCTTTTGTTCTGAGCAAGCTCACAGTTCGGACACCATAGGAAACACAGTAGAGTAGAAGAGTGCTCTTTTCTCAAAAGCAGAGTGTGTTTCTTGTAAGGCGAGCTAGTGTTTGTTTCCCAGTCAGAAATGGAGTTGAATCCCATGCAGTTTCTGGTCCTACGAGCAAGAGTTGTTTTCTGGTAAGAAGAGTCACTATTGTGCTCCAATTGTCATACACAGGGCAAACAGCACTGGCGTCTGTTCCCAGCAAGTACAGTGTATTGGACTGAAGAGGATCTACTGTTCTTGTCAGTTTCCTAAGCAGAGTTGAACTAGATATGGCCCCTGTGTGTAGGAAGCACAGTTCTTTTGTTCTGAGCAAGCTCACTGTTTTGGCCCTATAGGAAACACAGTAGAAAAGAAGAGTGCTCTTTTCTCAAAAGCAGAGTGTGTTTCTTGTAAGACGAGCTAGCGTTTATTTCCCAGTCCTAAACGAAGTTGAATCACATGCATTTCTGGTCTTAAGAGAAAGAGTTGTTTTCTGGTAAGAAAAGTCACTATTGCGCTCCCATTGCCATACACAGTACAAATAGCACTCGCGTCTGTTCCCAGCAAGGACAGTGTATTGGACTGAACAGGAGCTACTGTTCTTGTAAGTTTCCTATGCACAGTTGAAGTAGATATGGCCTGTGTGTGTACGAAGCACAGTTCTTTTGTTCTGATCCAGCTCACTGTTCCGGCCCTATAGGAAAAACACTAGAGTAGAAGAGTGCTCTTTTCTCAAAAGCAGAGTGTGTTTTTGTAAGGTGAGCTAGCGTTTGTTTCACAGTCCTAAATTGAGTTGAGTCAAATGCAGTTTCTCTTCCTACGAGCAAGAGTTGATTTCTGGTAAGAAGAGTCACTATTGTGCTCCCATTGTCATACACAGTGCAAAGAGCCCTCGCGTCTTTTCCCAGCAAGTACAGTGTATTGGCCTAAAGGGGAGCTACTGTTCTTGTCAGTTTCCTAAGCACAGTTAAACTAGATATGGCCCGTGTGTGTAGGAAGCACAGTTCTTTTGTTCTGAGCTAGCTCACTATTCTGGCCCTATAGTAAACACAGTAGAGAAGAAGAGTGCTCTATTCTCAAAAGCATAGAGTGTTTCTTGTTAGGCGAGCTAGCATTTGTTTCCCAGTCCTAAATGTAGTTGAGTCACATGCAGTTTCTGGTCCTACGAGCAAGAGTTGTTTTGTGATAAGAAGAGACACTATTGCGCTCTCATTGTCATACACAGGGCAAATAGCACTGGCATCTGTTCCCAGCATGTACAGTGTATTGGACTGAAGAGGAGCTACTGTTCTTGTCAGTTTCCTAAGCAGAGTTGAACTAGATATGGCCCGTGTGTGTAGGAAGCACAGTACTTTTGTTCTGAGCAAGCTCACTGTTCGGACCCATAGGAAACACAGTAGAGTAGAAGAGTGCTCTTTTCTCAAAAGCAGAGTGTGTTTCTTGTAAGATGAGCTAGCGTTTGTTTCACAGACCTGAATTGAGTTGAGTCACATGCAGTTTCTGTTCCTACGAGCAAGAATTGTTTTCAGGTAAGATGAGTCACTATTGTGCTCCCATTGTCATACACAGTGAAAATAGCACTAGCGTCTGTTCCCAGCAAGTACAGTGTATTGGACTGAAGGGGAGATACTGCTCTTGTCAGTTTCCTAAGCACCGTTAAACTAGATATGGCCCGTGTGGGTAGGAAGCACAATTCTTTTGTTCTGAGCTAGCTCACTATTCTGTCCCTATAGTAAACACAGTAGAGAAGATGAGTGCTCTTTTCTCAAAAGCAGAGTGTGTTTCTTGTAAGGCGAGCTAGCATTTGTTTCCCAGTTCTAAATGGAGTTGAGTCATATGCAGTTTGTGGTCCTACGAGCAAGAGTTTTTTTCTGGTAAGAAGAGTCACTATTGCGCTCCCATTGCCTTACACAGGGCGAATAGCATTCGGGTCTGTTCCCAGCAAGTACAGTGTATTGGACTGAAGAGGAGCTACTGTTCTTGTCAGTTTCCTAAGCAGAGTTGAACTAGATATGGCCCGTGTGTGTAGGAAGCACAGTTCTTTTGTTCTGAGCAAGCTCACTGTTCGGACCCCATAGGAAACACAGTAGAGTAGAAGAGTGCTCTTTTCTCAAAAGCAGAGTGTGTTTCTTGTAGGGCGAGCTAGCGTTTGTTTCACAGTCCTAAATTGAGTTGAGTCACATGCAGTTTCTGTTCCTATGAGCAAGAATTGTTTTGTGGTAAGATGAGTCACTATTGTGCTCCCATTGTCATACACAGTGCAAATAGCACGGGCGTCTGTTCCCAGCAAGTACAGTGTATTCGACTGAAGAGGAGCTACTCTTCTTGTCAGTTTCCTAAGCAGAGTGGAACTAGATATGGCCCGTGTGTGTAGGAAGCACAGTTATTTTGTTCTGAGCAAGCTCACTGTTCGGACATCATAGGAAACACAGAAGAGTAAAAGAGTGCTCTTTTCTCAAAAGCAGAGTGTGTTTCTTGTAAGGCGAGCTAGTGTTTGTTTCCCAGTCAGAAATGGAGTTGAATCTTATGCAATTTCTGGTCCTACGAACAAGAGTTGTTTTCTGGTAAGAAGAGTCACTATTGCGCTCCCATTGCCATACACAGTGCAAAAAGCACTCGCGTCTGTTCCCAGCAAGTACAGTGTATTGAACTGAAGAGGATCTACTGTTCTCGTCAGTTTCCTAAGCAGAGTTGAACTAGATATGGCCATGTGTGTAGGAAGCACAGTTCTTTTGTTCTGAGCAAGCTCACTGTTTTGGCCCTATAGGAAACACAGTAAAGTAGAAGAGTGCTCTTTTCTCAAAAGCAGAGTGTCTTTCTCTTAAGGTGAGCTAGCGTTTGTTTCCCAGTCCTAAGTGGAGTTGAGTCACATGCAGTTTCTGGTCCTATGAGCAAGATTTGTTTTGTGATAAGAAGAGTCACTATTGCGCTCCCATTGTCATACACAGGGCAAATAGCACTGGCGTCTGTTCCCAGCATGTACAGTGTATTGGACTGAAGAGGAGCTACTGTTCTTGTCAGTTTCCTAAGCAGAGTTGAACTAGATATACACCGTGTGTGTAGGAAGCACAGTTCTTTTGTTCTGTGCAAGCTCACTGTTCGGACACCATAGGAAACACAGTAGAGTAGAAGAGTGCTCTTTTCTTAAAAGCAGAGTCTGTTTCTTGTAGGGCGAGCTAGCGTTTATTTCCCAGTTCTAAATGGCGTTGAATCACATGCATTTCTGTTCCTAAGAGCAACAGTTGTTTTCTGGTAAGAAAAGTCACTATTGTGCTCCCATTGTCATACACAGTGCAAATAGCATTCGTGTCTGTTCCCAGCAACTACAGTGTATTGGACTGAAGGGGAGCTACTGTTCTTGTCAGTTTCCTAAGCACAGTTAAACTAGATATGGCCCATGTGTGTAGGAAGCACAGTTCTTTTGTTCTGAGCTAGCTCACTATTCTGGCCCAATAGTAAACACAGTAGAGTAGAAGAGTGCTCTATTCTCAAAAGCAGAGTGTGTTTGTTGTACGGCGAGCTAGCATTTGTATCCCAGTCCTAAATGGAGTTGAATAACATGCATTTTCTGGTCCTACGAGCAAGAGTTGGTTTCTGGTAAGAAGAGTCACTATTGCGCTCCCATTGCCATACACAGGGTAAATAGCACTCGGGTCTGTTTCCAGCAAGTACAGTGTATTGGACTGAAGAGGAGCTACTCTTCTTGTCAGTTTCCTAAGCACAGTTAAATTAGATATGGCCCATGTGTGTACGAATCACAGTTATTTTGTTCTGAGCAAGCTCACTGTTTTGGCCCTATAGGAAACACAGTAGAGTAGAAGAGTGCTCTTTTCTCAAAAGCAGAGTGTGTTTCTTGTAAGGCGAGCTAGCATTTGTTTCCCAGTCCTAAATGGTGTTGAATCACATGCAGTTTTTGGTCCTACAATCAAGAGTTGTTTTATGGTAAGGAACGTCACTATTGCGCTCCCATTGCCATACACAGTGCAAATAGCACTCGCGTCTGTTTCCAGCAAGTACAGTGTATTTGACTGAAGAGGATCTACTGTTCTTGTCAGTTTCCTAAGCAGAGTTGAACTAGATATGGCCCGTGAGTGTAGAAAGCACAGTTCTTTTCTTCTGAGCAAGCTCACTGTTCAGACACCATGCGAAACAAAGTAGAGTAGAAGAGTGCTCTTTTCTCAAAAGCAGAGTGTGTTTCTTGTAACGCGAGCTAGTGTTTGTTACCCAGTCAGAATTGGAGTTGAACCCCATGCAGTTTCTGGTCTTATGAGCAAGAGTTGTTTTCTGCTAAGAAGAGTCGCTATTGTGTTCCCATTGCTATACACAGTCCAAATAGCACTCGCGTATTTTCCCAGCAAGTACAGTGTATTATACTGAACAGAAGCTACTGTTCTTGTCAGTTTCCTGAGCAGAATTGAACTAGATATGGCCGTGTGTAGGAAGCACAGTTCTTTTGTTCTGAGCAAGCTCACTGTTTTGGCCCTATAGGAAACACAGTAGAGTAGAAGTATGCTCTTTTCTAAAAGCAGAGTGTGTTTCTTGTAAGGCGAGCTAGCATTTGTTTCACAGTCCTAAATGGAGTTGAATCACATGCAGTTTTTGGTCCTACAAGCAAGAGTTGTTTTCTGCTAAGGAAAGTCACTATTGTGCTCCCATTGCCATACACAGTGCAAATAGCACTGGCGTCTGTGTCCAGGAAGTACAGTGTATTGAATTGAAGAGGAGCTACTGTTCTTGTCAGTTTCCTAAGCAGAGTTGAACTAGATATGGCCCGTGTGTGTAGGAAGCACAGTTCTTTTGTTCTGAGCAAGTTCACTGTTCGGACCCCATAGGAAACACAGAAGAGTAAAAGAGTGCTGTTTTCTCAAAAGCAGAGTGTGTTTCTTGTAAGGCGAGCTAGTGTTTGTTTACCAGTCAGAAATAGAGTTGAATCACATGCAGTTTCTGGTCCTACGAGCAAGAGTTGTTTGCTGGTAAGAAGAGTCACTATTGCGCTTACATTGTCATACACAGGGCAAATAGCAATGGCCTCGGTTCCCAGCATGTACAGTGTATTGGACTGAAGAGGAGCTACTGTTCTTGTCATTTTCCTAAGCAGAATTGAACTAGATATGGCCCGTGTGTGTAGGAAGCACAGTTCTTTTGTTCTGAGCAAGCTCACTGTTCGGACCCCATAGGAAACACAGTAGAGTAGAAGAGTGCTCTTTTCTCAAAAGCAGTGTGTGTTTCTTGTAAGGCAAGCTAGCGTTTATTTCCCAGTCTTAAATGAGGTTGAATCACATGCATTTCTGGTCCTAAGAGCAAGAGTTGTTTTCTGGTAAGAAAAGTCACTATTGTGCTTCCATTGCCATACACAATACAAATAGAACTGGCATCTGTTCCCAGCAAGTACAGTGTATTGGGCTGAAGAGGAGTTACTGTTCTTGTCAGTTTCCTAAGCAGAATTGAAATAGATATGGCTGTGTGTGTAGGAAGCACAGTTCTTTTGTTCTGATGAAGGTCACTGTTTTGGCCCTATAGGAAACACAATAGAAGAAGAGTGCTCTTTTCTCAAAAGCAGCTTGTCTTTCTTGTAAGGCGAGCTAGCATTTGTTTTCCAGTCATTAGTGGTGTTGAATCACATGCAGTTTTTGGTCCACGATCAAGAGTTGTTTTCTGGTAAGAAGAGTCACTATTGTGCTCCCATTGCCATACACAGTCCAAACAGCACTCGCGTATGTTCCCAGCAATTACAGTGTATTGTACTAAAAAAGAGCGTCTGTTCTTGTCAGTTTCCTAAGCAGAGTTGAACTAGATATGGCCCGTGAGTGTAGGAAGCACAGTTCTTTTGTTCTGAGCAAGCTCACTGTTTGGACCCCTTACGAAACACAGTGGAGTAAATGAGTGCTCTTTTCTCAAAAGCAGAGTGTGTTTCTCGTAAGGCGAGCTAGCGTTTGTTTCCCAGTCCTAAAGGGAGTTGAATCACATGCAGTTTCTGGTCCTACGAGCAAGAGTTGTTTTCTGGTAAGAAGAGTCACTATTGCGCTCCCATTGCCATACACAGAGCAAATAGCACTCGCGTCTGCTTCCAGCCAGTACAGTGTATTGGACTGAGGATCTACTGTTCTTGTCAGTTTCCTAAGCAGAATTGAACTAGATATGTCCATGTGTGTAGGAAGCACAGTTCTTTTGTTCTGAGCAAGCTCACTGTTCTGGCCGTATAGGAAACACAGTAGAGTAGAAGAGTGCTCTTTTCTCAAAAGCAGAGTGTGTTTCTTGTAAGGCAAGCTAGCGTTTATTTCCCAGTTCTAAATGAAGTAGAATCACATGCAGTTTTCGGTCCCACGAACAAGAGTTGTTTTCTGGTAAGGAAAGTTCTATTGTGCTCCCATTGCCATACACAGTGCAAATAGCACTCGCGTCTGTTCCCAGCAATTACAGTGTATTGGACTGAAGAGGATCTACTGTTCTTGTCAGTTTCCTAAAAAGAGTTGAACTAGATATGGACCATGAGTGTAGGAAGCACAGTTCTTTTGTTCTGAGCGAGCTCACTGTTCGGACGCCATAGGAAACAGAGTAGAGTTGAAGAGTGCTCTATTCTCAATAGCAGAGTGTGTTTCTTGTAAGGCGAGCTAGAGTTTGTTTCCCAGTCCTAAATGTAGTTGAGTCACATGCAGTTTTTGGTCCTACGAGCAAGAGTGGTTTTCTGGTAAGAAGAGTCACTATTTCACTCCCATTGACATACACAGTCCAAATAGCACTCCTGTCTGTTCCCTACAATTACAGTGTATTGGACTGAAGAGGAGCTACTGTTCTTGTCAGTTTCCTAAGCAGAGTTGAACTAGATATGGCCAGTGTGTGTCGGAAGCTCAGTTCTTTTGTTGTGAGCAAGCTCACTGATCGAAACAATTAGGAAACACAGTAGAGTAGAAGAGTGCTCTTTTCTCAAAAGCAGAGTGTGTTTCTTGTAAGGCGAGATAGCTTTTCTTTCCCAGTCCTAAATGGAATTGAATCCCATGCAGTTTCTGGTCCTACGAGCAAGAGTTGTTTTCTGGTAAGAAGAGTCACTGTTTCGCTCACATTGTCATACACAGGGCAAATAGCATTGGCATCTGTTCCCAGCATTTAGAGTGTATTGGACTGAAGAGGAGCTGCTGTTCTTGTCAGTTTCCTAAGCGGAGTTGAACTAGATATGTCCCCTGTGTGTAGGAAGCAAAATTCTTTTGGGCTGAGCAAGCTCACTGTTCGGACATCATAGAAAACACAGTAGAGTAGAAGAGTGCCCTTTTCTCAAAAGCAGAGTGTTTTTCTTTTAAGGCGAGCTAGCGTTTGTTTCCAAGGCCTAAATGGAATTGAATCACATGCAGGTTCTGGTCCTATGAGCAAGAGTTGTTTTCTGTTAAGAAGAGTCACTATTGTGCTCCCATTGCCATACACAGTACAAATAGCACTCGCGTCTGTTCCCAGCCAGTACAGTGTATTGCACTGAAGAGGAGCTACTGTTCTTGTCAGTTTCCTAAGCAGAGTTGAACTACATATGGCCCCTGTGTGTAGGAAGCACAGTTCTTTTGTTCTGAGCAAGCTCACTGTTGGGACCCCATAGGAAACACAATAGAGTAGAAGAGTGCTCTTCTCTCAAAAGCAGAGTGTGTTTCTTGTAAGGCAAGCTAGCATTTATTTCCCAGTCTTAAATGGAGTTGAATCACATGCAGTTTCTTGTCCTATGAGCAAGAATTGTTTTCTGGTAAGAAGAGTCACTATTGCGCTCCCATTGCCATACACAGTACAAATAGCACTTGCGTTGTTCCCAGCAAGTATAGTGTATTGGACTGAAGAGGATGTACTGTTCTTGTCAGTTTTTAAAGCAGAGTTGAACTAGATATGGCCCGTGTGTGTAGGAAACACAGTTCATTTTTTCAGAGCAAGCTCACTGTTCTGGCTCTAGAGGAAACACAGTAGAGTAGAAGAGTGCTCTTTTCTCAAAAGCAGAGTGTGTTTCTTGTAAGGCGAGCTAGTGTTTGTTTCCCAGTCCTAAATGGAGTTGAATCACATGCAGTTTCTGTTCCTACAAGCAAGAGTTGTTTTCTGGTAAGAAGAGTCACTACTGCGCTCCCATTGTCATACACAGGGCATATAGCACTGGCGTCTGTTCCCAGCAAGTACAGAGTACTGGACTGAAGAGGAGCTACTGTTCTCGTCAGTTTCCTAAGCAGAGTTGAACTAGATATGGCCTGTTTGTGTAGGAAGCACAGTTCTTTAGTTCTGAGCAAGCTCACTGTTCTGGCCCTATAGGAAACACAGTAGAGTAGAAGAGTGCTCTTTTCTCAAAAGCAGAGTGTGTTTCTTGTAAGGTGAGCTAGGGTTTGTTTTCCAGTCCTAAATGGAGTTGAATCACATGCAGTTTCTGTTCCTACAAGCTTGAGTTGTTTTCTGGTAAGAAGAGTCACTATTGCACTCCCATTGCCATATACAGTGCAAATAGCACTCGCGCCTGTTCCCAGCAAGTACAATGTATTAGACTGAAGAGGAGGTACTGTTCACGTCAGTTTCCTAAGCAGAGTTGAACTAGACACGGCCCATGTGTGTAGGAAGCACAGTTCTTTGTTCTGAGCAAGCTCACTGTTCTGGCCCTATAGGAAACACAGTAGAGTAGAAGAGTGCTCTTTTCTCAAAAGCAGAGTGTGTTTCTTGTAAGGTGAGCTAGCGTTTGTTTTCCAGTACTAAATGGAGTTGAATCACATGCAGTTTCTTGTCCTACGTGCAAGAGTTGTTTTCTGGTAAGAAGAGTGACTCTTGCGCTCCCATTGTCATACACAGTGCAAATAGCACTGGCGTCTGTTCCCAGCTAGTACAGTGTATTTGACTGAAGAGGATCTACAGTTCTTGTCAGTTTCCTAAGCAGAATTGAACTAGATATGGCCCGTGTGTGTAGGAAGCACAGTTCTTTTGTTCTGAGCAAGCTCACTGTTCTGGCCATATAGGAAAAACAGTAGTTTAGAAGAGTACTCCTTTCTCAGAAGCAGAGTGTGTTTCTTATAAGGCAAGCTAGTGTTTGTTTCGCAGTTCTAAATGGAGTTGAATCACATGCAGTTTTCGGTCCTACGAGCAAGAGTTGTTTTCTGGTAAGGAAAGTCACTATTGCGCTTCCATTGCCATACACAGTGCAAATAGCACTCGAGTCTGTTCCCAGGAAGTAAAGTGTATTGGACTGAAGAGTAGCTACTGTTCTTGTTAGTTTCCTAAGCAGAGTTGAACTAGATATGGCCGTGTGTGTAGGAAGCACAATTCTTTTGTTCTGAGCAAGCTCAATGGTCTGGCCCTATAGGAAACACAGTAGAGTAGAAGAGTGCTCTTTTCTCAAAAGCAGAGTGTGTTTCTTGTAAGGCAATCTAGTGTTTGTTTCCCAGTCAGAAATGGAGTTGAATCAGGTGCAATTTCTGGTCCTACGAGCAAGAGTTGTTTTCTGGTAAAAAGAGTCACTATTGCGCTCCCATTGTCATACACAGGGCAAATAACAATGGCGTCTGTTCCCAGCATGTACAGTGTATTGGACTGTAGGGGATCTACTATTCTTGTCAGTTTCCTAAACAGAATTGAACTAAATATGGCCATGGGTATAGGAAGCACAGTTCTTTGTTCTGAGCAAGCTCACTGTTCGGACCCCATAGGAAACACAGTAGAGTAGAAGAGTGCTCTTTTCTCAACAGCAGATTGTGTTTCCTGTAAGGCGAGCTAGTGTTTGTTTCCCAGTCATAAATGGAGTTGAATGCCATGCAGTTTCTGGTCCTACGACCAAGAGTTGTTTTCTGGGAAGAAGAGTCACTGTTGCGCTCCCAATGTCATACACAGGGCAAATAGCACTGGCATCTGTTCCCAGCATGTACAGTGTATTGGACTGAAGAAGATCTACTGTTCTTGTAAGTTTCCTAAGCAGAGTTGAACTAGATATGGCTCGTGTGTGTAGGAAGCACAGTTCTTTTGTTCTGAGCAAGCTCACTGTTCGGACCCCATAGGAAACACAGTTGGGTAGAAGAGTGCTCTTTGCTCAAGAGCAGAGTGTGTTTCTTGTTAGGCGAGCTAGTGTTTGTTTACCATTCAGAAATGGAGTTGAATCCCATGCAGTTTCTGGTCCTACAAGCAAGAGTTTTTTTCTGGTAAGAAGAGTCACTATTGTGCTCCCATTGCCATACACAGTGCAAATAGCACTCGCGTCTGTTCCCAGGAAGTTCAGTGTATTGCACTGAAGAGGAGCTACTGTTCTTGTCAGTTTCCTAAGCAGAGTTGAACTAGATACGGCCCATGTGTGTAGGAAGCACAGTTCTTTGTTCTGAGCAAGCTCACTGTTCGGACCCCATAGGAAACACAGTAGAGTAGATGAGTGCTCTTTTCTCAACAGCAGAGTGTGTTTCCTGTAAGGCGAGCTAGTGTTTGTTTCCCAGTCAGAAATGGAGTTGAATGCCATGCAGTTTCTGGTCCTACGACCAAGAGTTGTTTTCTGGGAAGAAGAGTCACTGTTGCGCTCCCATTGTCATACACAGGGCTAATAGCATTGGCGTCTGGTCCCAGCATGTACAGTGTATTGGACTGAAGAGCATCAACTGTTCTTGTCAGTTTCCGAAGCAGAGTTGAACTACATATGGCACGTGTGTGTAGGAAGCACAGTTCTTTTGTTCTGAGCAAGCTCACTGTTCTGTCCCTATAGGAAACACAGTAAAGTAGAAGAGTGCTCTTTTCTCAAAAGCAGAGTGTGTTCCTTGTAAGGCGAGCTAGCGTTTTTTTCCCAGTCCTAAATGGAGTAGAATCACATGCAGTTTTTGGTCCTACGAGCAAGAGTTGTTTTCTGGTGAGGAAAGTCACTATTGCGCTCCCATTGCCATACACAGTACAAATAGCACTCGCGTCTGTTCCCAGCAATTACAGTGTATTGGACAGAAGAGGAGCTACTGTTCTTGTCAGTTTCCTAAACAGAGTTGAGCTAGATATTGGGCGCGTGTGTAGGAAGCACAGTTCTTTTGTTATGAGCAAGCTCACTGTTCGGACCCCATAGGAAACACAGTAGACAAGAAGAGTGCTTGTTTCTCAAAAGCAGAGTGTGTTTCTTGTAAGGCAAGCGAACGTTTTTTCCCAGTCCTAAATGGAGTTGAGTCACATGCAGTTTCTGGTCCTATGAGCAAGAGTTTTTTTCTGGTAAGAAGAGTCACTATTGCGCTCCCATTGCCATACACAGAGCAAATAGCACTTGCATCTGCTTCCAGCAAGTACAGTGTATTGGACTGAAGAGGCGTTACTGTTCTTCTCAGTTTCCTAAGCAGAGTTGAACTAGATATGGCCCGTGTGTGTAGGAAGCACAGTTCTTTTGTTCTGAGCAAGCTCACTGTTCGGACCCCATAGGAAACACAGTAGAGTAGAAGAGTGCCGTTTTCTCAAAAGGAGAGTGTGTTTCTTGTAAGGCAAGCTAGCGTTTGTTTCCCAGTCCTAAATGGAGTTGAATCACATCAGTTTCTGGTCCTACGAGCAAGAGTTGTTTTCTGGTAAGAAGAGTCACTATTGCGCTCCCATTGCCATACACAGAGCAAATAGCACTCGCTTCTGCTTCCAGCAAGTACAGTGTATTGGACTGAGGATCTACTGTTCTTGTCAGTTTCCTAAGCAGAATTGAACTAGATATGTCCATGTGTGTAGGAAGCACAGTTCTTTTGTTCTGAGCAAGCTCACTGTTCTGGCTGTATAGGAAACACAGTAGAGCAGAAGAGTGCTCTTTTCTCAAAAGCAGAGTGTGTTTCTTGTAAGGCAAGCTAGCGTTTATTTCCCAGTTCTAAATGAAGTTGAATCACATGCAGTTTTCGGTCCCACGAGCAAGAGTTGTTTTCTGGTAAGGAAAGTTCTATTGTGCTCCCATTGCCATACACAGTGCAAATAGCACTCGCGTCTGTTCCCAGCAATTACAGTGTATTGGACTGAAGAGGATCTACTGTTCTTGTCAGTTTCCTAAAAAGAGTTGAACTAGATATGGACCATGAGTGTAGGAAGCACAGTTCTTTTGTTCTGAGCGAGCTCACTGTTCGGACGCCATAGGAAACAGAGTAGAGTTGAAGAGTGCTCTATTCTCAATAGCAGAGTGTGTTTCTTGTAAGGCGAGCTAGAGTTTGTTTCCCAGTCCTAAATGTAGTTGAGTCACATGCAGTTTTTGGTCCTACGAGCAAGAGTGGTTTTCTGGTAAGAAGAGTCACTATTTCACTCCCATTGCCATACACAGTCCAAATAGCACTCCCATCTGTTCCCTACAATTACAGTGTATTGGACTGAAGAGGAGCTACTGTTCTTGTCAGTTTCCTAAGCAGAGTTGAACTAGATATGGCCAGGGTGTGTAGGAAGCTCAGTTCTTTTGTTGTGAGCAAGCTCACTGATCGGAACAATTAGTCAACACAGTAGAGTAGAAGAGTGCTCTTTTCTCAAAAGCAGAGTGTGTTTCTTGTAAGGTGAGATAGCTTTTCTTTCCCAGTCCTAATAGGAATTGAATCCCATGGAGTTTCTGGTCCTACGAGCAAGAGTTGTTTTCTGGTAAGAAGAGTCACTGTTTCGCTCACATTGTCATACACAGGGCAAATAGCATTGGCATCTGTTCCCAGCATTTAGAGTGTATTGGACTGAAGAGGAGCTGCTGTTCTTGTCAGTTTCCTAAGCGGAGTTGAACTAGATATGTCCCCTGTGTGTAGGAAGCAAAGTTCTTTTGTGCTGAGCAAGCTCACTGTTCGGACATCATAGGAAACACAGTAGAGTAGAAGAGTGCCCTTTTCTCAAAAGCAGAGTGTTTTTCTTTTAAGGCGAGCTAGCATTTGTTTCCAAGGCCTAAATGGAATTGAATCTCATGCAGTTTCTGGTCCTATGAGCAAGAGTTGTTTTCTGGTAAGAAGAGTCACTATTGCGCTCCCATTGCCATACACAGTGCAAATAGCACTCGCGTCTGTTCCCAGCAATTACAGTGTATTGGACTGAAGAGGATCTACTGTTCTTGTCAGTTTCCTAAAAAGAGTTGAACTACATATGGCCCAGGTGTGTAGGAAGCACAGTTCTTTTGTTCTGAGCAAGCTCAATGTTGGGACCCCATAGGAAACACAATAGAGTAGAAGAGTGCTCTTCTCTCAAAAGCAGAGTGTGTTTCCTGTAAGGCAAGCTAGCATTTGTTTCCCAGTCTTAAATGGAGTTGAATCACATGCAGTTTTTGATCCTACGAGCAAGAGTTGTTTTCTGGTAAGGAAAGTCACTATTGTGCTCCCATTGCCATACACAGAGCAAATAGCACTCCCGTCTGTTCCCAGCAATTACAGTGTATTGGACTGAAGAAGAGCTTCTGTTCTTCTCAGTCTCCTAAGCAGAGTTGAACTAGATATGGCCCGTGTGTAGGAAGCAGAGTTCTTTTGTTCTGAGCAAGCTCACTGTTCGGACCCCATAGGAAAAACAGTAGAGTAGAAGAGTGTCGTTTTCTCAAAAGCATAGTGTGTTTCTTGTAAGGCGAGATAGCGTTTGTTTCCCAGACTTAAATGGATTTGAATCACATGCAGTTTCTGGTCCTATGATCAAGAGTTGTTTTCTGGTAAGAAGAGTCACTATTGCGCTCCCATTGTCATACACAGGGCAAATAGCACTGGCGTCTGTTCCCAGCATGTACAGTGTATTGGACTGAAGAGGATCTACTGTTCTTGTCCGTTTCCTAAGCAGAAATGAACTACATATGGCAATGTGTGTAGGAAGTACAGTTCTTTTGTTCTGAGCAAGCTCACTGTTCGGACCCCATAGGACACACAGTAGAGTAGAAGAGTGCTCTTTTCTCAAATGCAGAGTGTGTTTCTTGTAAGGTGAGCTAGTGTTTGTTTCCCAGTCCTAAATGGAGTTGAATCACATGCAGATTTTGGTCCTATGTGCAAGAGTTGTTTTCTGGTAAGAAGAGTCACTGTAGTGCTCCCACTGTCATACACAGGGCAAATAGCGCTGGCGTCTGTTCCCAGCAAGTACAGTGTATTGGACGGAAAAGGAGCTACTGTTCTTGTCAGTTTCCTAAGCAGAGTTGAACTAGATATGGCCCATGTGTGTAGGAAGCACAGTTCTTTTCTTCTGAGCAAGCTCACTGTTCGGACACCATAGGAAACACAGTAGAGTAGAAGAGTGCTCTTTTCTCAAAAGCAGAGTGTGTTTCTTGTAATGCGAGCTAGTGTTTGTTTCCCAGTCCTAAATGGAGTTGAATCACATACAGTTTCTGTTCCTACAAGCAAGAGTTGTTTTCTGGTAAGAAGAGTCACTACTGCGCTCCCATTGTCATACACAGGGCATATAGCACTGGCGTCTGTTCCCAGCAAGTACAGAGTACTGGACTGAAGAGGAGCTACTGTTCTCGTCAGTTTCCTAAGCAGAGTTGAACTAGATATGGCCTGTTTGTGTAGGAAGCACAGTTCTTTAGTTCTGAGCAAGCTCACTGTTCTGGCCCTATAGGAAACACAGTAGAGTAGAAGAGTGCTCTTTTCTCAAAAGCAGAGTGTGTTTCTTGTAAGGTGAGCTAGGGTTTCTTTTCCAGTCCTAAATGGAGTTGAATCACATGCAGTTTCTGTTCCTACAAGCAAGAGTTGTTTTCTGGTAAGAAGAGTCACTATTGCACTCCCATTGCCATATACAGTGCAAATAGCACTCGCGCCTGTTCCCAGCAAGTACAATGTATTAGACTGAAGAGGAGGTACTGTTCACGTCAGTTTCCTAAGCAGAGTTGAACTAGATACGGCCCATGTGTGTAGGAAGCACAGTTCTTTGTTCTGAGCAAGCTCACTGTTCGGACCCCATAGGAAACACAGTAGAGTAGAAGAGTGCTCTTTTCTCAACAGCAGAGTGTGTTTCCTGTAAGGCGAGCTAGCGTTTGTTTCCCAGTCCTAAATGGAGTTGAATGCCATGCAGTTTCTGGTCCTACGACCAAGAGTTGTTTTCTAGGAAGAAGAGTCACTGTTGTGCTCCCATTGTCATACACAGGGCAAATAACACTGGCATCTGTTCCCAGCATGTACAGTGTATTGGACTGAAGAGGATCTACTGTTCTTGTAAGTTTCCTAAGCAGAGTTGAACTAGATATGGCTCGTGTGTGTAGGAAGCACAGTTCTTTGGTTCTGAGCAAGCTCACTGTTCGGACCCCATAGGAAACACAGTTGGGTAGAAGAGTGCTCTTTGCTCAAAAGCAGAGTGTGTTTCTTGTTAGGCGAGCTAGTGTTTGTTTCCCATTCAGAAATGGAGTTGAATCCCATGCAGTTTCTGGTCCTACGAGCAAGAGTTTTTTTCTGGTAAGAAGAGTCACTATTGTGCTCCCATTACCATACACAGGGCAAATAGCACTCGCGTCTGTTCCCAGGAAGTTCAGTGTATTGCACTGAAGAGGAGCTACTGTTCTTGTCAGTTTCCTAAGCAGAGTTGAACTAGATATGGCCCATGTGTGTACAAGCACAGATCTTTTGTTCTGAGCAAGCTCACTGTTCGGACCCCATATGAAACACATTAGAGTAGAAGAGTGCTCTTTTCTCAAAAGCAGAGTTTGTTTTTTTTAAGGCGAAGTAGCTTTTGTTTCCCTGTCCTAAATGGAGTTGAATCTCATGCAGTTTTTGGTCCTATGAGCAAGAGTTGTTTTCTGGTAAGAAGAGTCACTATTGTGCTCCCATTATTATACACAGGGCAAAAAGCACTGGCGTCTTTTCCCAGCATGTACAGTGTAGTGGACTAAAGAGGATCTACTGTTCTTGTCAGTTTCCTAAGCAGAATTGAACTAGATATGGCCGTGTGTGTAGGAAGCACAGTTCTTTTTTCCTGAGCCAGCTCACTCTTCTGTCCCAATAGGAAACCCAGTAGAATAGATGAGTGCTATTTTCTAAAAAGCAGAGTGTGTTTCTTGTAAGACGAGCTAGCGTTTGTTTCCCAGTCCTAGGTGGAGTTGAATCACATGCAGTTTTTGGTCCTATGAGCAAGAGTTGTTTTCTGGTAAGAAGAGTCACTATAGTGCTCCCATTGAGATAAACAGTGCAAATAGCACTCGCGTCTGTTCTCAGCAATTACAGTGTATTGGACTGAAGAGGATCTACTTTTCTTGTCATTTTCCTAAGCAGAGTTGAACTAGATATGGCCCGTGTGTGTTGGAAGCACAGGTCTTTTGTTCTGAGCAAGCTCAGTGTTCTGGCCCTGTAGGAAACACAGTAGAGTAGAAGAGTGCTCTTTTCCAAAAGCAGATTGTGTTTCTTGTAAGGCAAGCTAGTGTTTGTTTCCCAGTCAGTAATGGAGTTGAATCCCATGCAGTTTCTGGTCCTAAGAGCAAGAGTCGTTTTCTGGAAGAAGAGTCACTATTGCGCTCCCATTGTCATACACAGGGCAAATAGCACTCGCATCTGTTCCCAGCATGTACAGTGTATTGGACTGAAGAGGATCTACTGTCCTTGTCAGTTTCCTAAGCAGAATTGAACTAGATATGGTCCGTGTGTGTAGGAAGCACAGTTCTTTTGTTCTGTGAAAGCTCACTGTTCTGGCCCTATAGGAAACACAGTAGAGTAGAAGAGTGCTCTTTTCTCAAAAGCAGAGTTTGTTTCTTGTAAGGCGAGCTAGTGTTTGTTTTCCAGTCCTAAATGGAATTGAATCACATGCAGTTTCTGGTCCTACGAGCAAGAGTTGTTTTCTGGTACAAAGAGTCACTATTGCGCACCCTTTGCCATAGACAGTGCAAATAGCACTGCTGTCTCTTCCCAGCAAGTACAGTGTATTGGACTGAAGAGGAGCTACTGTTCTTGTCAGTTTCCTAAGCTAGTTGAACTAGATATGGCCCGTGTGAGTAGGAAGCACAGTTCTTTTGTTCTGAGCAAGCTCACTGTTTGGAATACATAGGAAACACAGTAAAGTAGAAGAGTGCTCTTTTCTCAAAAGCAGAGTGTGTTTCTTGTAATGGAAGCTAGCATTTGTTTCCCAGTCCTAAATGGAGTTGAATCAAATGCAGTTTCTGGTCCTATGAGCAAGAGCTGTTTTCTGGTAAGAAGAGTCACTATTGTGGTCCCATTGCCATACACAGTGCAAATAGCACTCGCGTCTGCTCCCAGCAAGTACAGTGTATTGGACTGAAGAGGAGCTAATGTTCTTGTCAGTTTCCTAAGCAGAGTTGAACTAGATATGGCCCGTGTGTTTAGGAAGCACAGTTCTTTTGTTCTGAGCAAGCTCACTGTTCTGGCCCTATGGTAAACACAGTAGAGTAGAAGTGTGCTCTTTTATCAAAAGCAGAGTGTGTTTCTTGTAAGGTGAGCTAGCATTTGTTTTCCAGTCCTAAATGGAGTTGAATCACATGCAGTTTCTTGTCCTATGAGCAAGAGTTGTTTTCTGGTAAGAAGAGTCACTATTGCGTTCCCATTGCCATACACAGTACAAATAGCACTTGCGTTGTTCCCAGCAAGTATAGTGTATTGGACTGAAGAGGATGTACTGTTCTTGTCAGTTTTTAAAGCAGAGTTGAACTAGATATGGCCCGTGTGTGTAGGAAGCACAGTTCATTTTTTCTGAGCAAGCTCACTGTTCTGGCTCTAGAGGAAACACAGTAGAGTAGAAGAGTGCTTTTTTCTCAAAAGCAGAGTGTGTTTCTTGTAAGGCGAGCTAGTGTTTGTTTCCCAGTCCTAAATGGAGTTGAATCACATGCAGTTTCTGTTCCTACAAGCAAGAGTTGTTTTCTGGTACGAAGAGTCACTACTGCGCTCCCATTGTCATACACAGGGCAAAGAGCACTGGCGTCTGTTCCCAGCATGTACAGTGTATTGGACTGAAGAGGAGCTACTGTTCTCGTCAGTTTCCTAAGCAGAGTTGAACTAGATATGGCCTGTTTGTGTAGGAAGCACAGTTCTTTTGTTCTGAGCAAGCTCACTGTTCTGGCCCTATAGGAAACACAGTAGAGTAGAAGAGTGCTCTTTTCTCAAAAGCAGAGTGTGTTTCTTGTAAGGTGAGCTAGCGTTTGTTTTCCAGTACTAAATGGAGTTGCATCACATGCCGTTTCTTGTCCTACGTGCAAGAGTTGTTTTCTGGTAAGAAGAGTGACTCTGGCGCTCCCATTGTCATACACAGTGCAAATAGCACTGGCGTCTGCTTCCAGCAAGTACAGTGTATTGGACTGAAGAGGAGCTACTGTTCTTGTCAGTTTCCTAAGCAGAGTTGAACTAGATACGGTCCATGTGTGTAGGAAGCACAGTTCTTTGTTCTGAGCAAGCTCACTGTTCGGACCCCATAGGAAACACAGTAGAGTAGAAGAGTGCTCTTTTCTCAACACCAGAGTGTGTTTCCTGTAAGACGAGCTAGTGTTTGTTTCCCAGTCAGAAATGGAGTTGAATGCCATGCAGTTTCTGGTCCTACGACCAAGAGTTGTTTTCTGGGAAGAAGAGTCACTGTTGCGCTCCCATTGTCATACACAGGGCAAATAGCACTGGCATCTGTTCCCAGCATGTACAGTGTATTGGACTGAAGAGGATCTACTGTTCTTGTAAGTTTCCTAAGCAGAGTTGAACTAGATATGGCTCGTGTGTGTAGGAAGCACAGTTCTTTTGTTCTGAGCAAGCTCACTGTTCGGACCCCATAGGAAACACAGTTGGGTAGAAGAGTGCTCTTTGCTCAAAAGCAGAGTGTGTTTCTTGTTAGGCGAGCTAGTGTTTGTTTCCCATTCAGAAATGGAGTTGAATCTCATGCAGTTTCTGGTCCTACGAGCAAGAGTTTTTTTCTGGTAAGAAGAGTCACTATTGTGTTCCCATTGCCATACACAGTGCAAATAGCACTCGAGTCTGTTCCCAGGAAGTTCAGTGTATTGCACTGAAGAGGAGCTACTGTTCTTGTCAGTTTCCTAAGCAGAGTTGAACTAGATATAGCCCGTGTGTGTAGGAAGCACAGTTCTTTTGTTCTGAGCAAGCTCACTGTTCTGACGCTATAGGAAACACAGGAGAGTAGAAGAGTGCCGTTTTCTCAAAAGCAGAGTGTGTTTCTTGTAAGGCGAGCTAGTGTTTGTTTCCCAGTCCTAAAAGGAGTTGAGTCACATGCTGGTTCTGGTCCTACGAGCAAGAGTTGTTTTCTGGTAAGAAGAGTCACTATTGCGCTCCCATTATCATACACAGAGAAATAGCCCTGGCGTCTGGTCCCAGCATGTACAGTGTATTGGACTGAAGAGCATCAACTGTTCTTGTCAGTTTCCTAAGCAGATTTGAACTAGATATGGCCCGTTTGTGTAGGAAGCACAGTTCTTTTGTTCTGAGCAAGCTCACTGTTCTGTCCCTTTAGAAAACACAGTAGAGTGGAAGAGTGCTCTTTTCTCAAAAGCAGACTGTGTTTCTTGTAAGGCAAGGTAGCGTTTGTTTCCTAGTCCTAAATGGAATTGAATCACATGCAGTTTCTCTTCCTACGAACAAGAGTTGCTTTCTGGTAAGAAGAGTCACTACTGCGCTCCCATTGCCATACACAGTGCAAATAGCACTCGCGTCTGTTCCCAGCAAGTACAGTGTTTTGGACAGAAGAGGGGGTACTGTTCTTGTCAGTTTCCTAAGCGGAGTTGAACTAGATATGGCCCGTGTGTGTAGGAAGCAAAGTTCTTTTGATCTGAGCAAGCTCACTGTTCGGACACCATAGGAAACACAGTAGAGTAGAAGAGTGCTCTTTTCTCAAAAGCAGAGTGTGTTTCTTGTAAGGCGAGCTAGCGTTTGTGTCCCAGTCCTAAATGGAGTTGAATAACATGCAGTTTTGGGTCCTACGAGCAAGAGTTGTTTTCTGGTAAAAAGAGTCACTATTGCGCTCCCATTGCCATACACAGTTCAAATAGCACTCGCGTCTGCTCCGAGCAAGTACAGTGTATTGGAATGAAGTGGAGCTGCTCTTCTTGTCAGTTTCCTAAGCAGAGTTGAACTAGATAAAGCCCGTGTGTGTAGGAAGCACAGTTCTTTTGTTCTGAGCACGCTCACTGTTCTGGCCCTATAGGAAACACAGTAGAGTAGAAGAGTGCACTTTTCTCAAAAGCAGAGTGTTTCTTGTAAGGCGAGCTAGTGTTTGTTTCAAGGTCCTAAATGGAGTTGAATCCCATGCAGTTTCTGTTCCTATGAGCAAGAGTTGTTTTCTGGTAAGAAGAGTCACTATTGCGCTCCCATTGCAATACACAGAGCAAATAGCACTCGATTCTGTTCCCAGCACGTACAGTGTATTGGACTGAATAGGAGCTACTCTTCTTGTCTGTTTCCTAAGTTGAGTTGAACTAGATATGGCCCGAGTGTGTAGGAAGCACAGTTCTTTCGTTCTGAGCAAGCTCACTGTTCGGACTCCATAGGAAACACAGTAGAGTAGAAGAGTGCTCTTTTCTCAAAAGCAGAGTGTGTTTCTTGTAAGGCGAGCTAGCATTTGTTTCCCAGTCCTAAATGGAGTTGAAACACATGCAGTTTCTGGTCCTATGAGCAAGAGTTGTTTTCTGGTAAGAAGAGTCACTATTGTGCTCCCAAAGTCATACACAGGGCAAATAGCAATGCCGTCTGTTCCCAGCATGTACAGTGTTTTGGACTGAAGAGTATCTACTGTTCTTTCTCAGTTTCCTAACTAGAGTTGAACTAGATATGGCCCCTGTGTGTAGGAAGTCTCAGTTCTTTTGTTCTGAGCAAGCTCACTGTTCTGGCCCCTATAGGGAAACACAAGTAGAGTAGAAGAGTGCTCTTTTCTCAAAAGCAGAGTGTGTTTCCTTGTAAGGCGAGCGAGAGTTTTTTCCCAGTCCTTAATGGTGTTGAGTCACATGCAGTTTTTGGTCCTAGGAGCAAGAGTTGTTTTTGGTAAGACGAGTCACTATTGTGCTCCAATTGCCCTACACAGTGCAAATAGCAC
>NW_026737583.1:0-36703 GCF_949786415.1 Peromyscus eremicus | reverse complement strand
TTTGCACTGTGTATGGCAATGGGAGCGCAATAGTGACTCTTCTTAGCAGAAAACAACTCTTGCTCGTAGGACCAGAAACTGCATGGGATTCAACTCCGTTTAGGACTGGGAAACAAACGCTAGCTCGCCTTGCAAGAAACACACTCTGCTTTTGAGAAAACAGCACTCTTCTACTCTCCTGTGTTTCCTATAGGGCCAGAACAGTGAGCTTGCTCAGAACAAAAGAACTGTGCTTCCTACACACACGGGGCATATCTAGTTCAACTCTGCTTAGGAAACTGACAAGAACAGTAGCTTCTCTTCAGTCCAATACACTGTACTTGCTGGGAACAGACGCGAGTGCTATTTGCACTGTGTATGGCAATGGGAGCGCAATAGTGACTCTTCTTAGCAGAAAACAACTCTTGCTCGTAGGACCAGAAACTGCATGGGATTCAACTCCGTTTAGGACTGGGAAACAAACGCTAGCTCGCCTTGCAAGAAACACACTCTGCTTTTGAGAAAAGAGCACTCTTCTACTCTCCTGTGTTTCCTATAGGGCCAGAACAGTGAGCTTGCTCAGAACAAAAGAACTGTGCTTCCTACACACACGGGGCATATCTAGTTCAACTCTGCTTAGGAAACTGACAAGAACAGTAGCTTCTCTTCAGTCCAATACACTGTACTTGCTGGGAACAGACGCGAGTGCTATTTGCACTGTGTATGGCAATGGGAGCGCAATAGTGACTCTTCTTAGCAGAAAACAACTCTTGCTCGTAGGACCAGAAACTGCATGGGATTCAACTCCGTTTAGGACTGGGAAACAAACGCTAGCTCGCCTTGCAAGAAACACACTCTGCTTTTGAGAAAACAGCACTCTTCTACTCTCCTGTGTTTCCTATAGGACCAGAACAGTGAGCTTGCTCAGAACAAAAGAGCTGTGTTTCCTACACATACGGGGCATATCTAGTTCAACTCTGCTTAGGAAACTGACAAGAACAGTAGCTTCTCTTCAGTCCAATACACTGTACTTGCTGGGAACAGACGCGAGTGCTATTTGCACTGTGTATGGCAATGGGAGCGCAATAGTGACTCTTCTTAGCAGAAAACAACTCTTGCTCGTAGGACCAGAAACTGCATGGGATTCAACTCCGTTTAGGACTGGGAAACAAACGCTAGCTCGCCTTGCAAGAAACACACTCTGCTTTTGAGAAAACAGCACTCTTCTACTCTCCTGTGTTTCCTATAGGACCAGAACAGTGAGCTTGCTCAGAACAAAAGAACTGTGTTTCCTACACACACGGGGCATATCTAGTTCAACTCTGCTTAGGAAACTGACAAGAACAGTAGCTTCTCTTCAGTCCAATACACTGTACTTGCTGGGAACAGACGCCAGTGCTATTTGCACTGTGTATGGCAATGGGAGCGCAATAGTGACTCTTCTTAGCAGAAAACAACTCTTGCTCGTAGGACCAGAAACTGCATGGGATTCAACTCCGTTTAGGACTGGGAAACAAACGCTAACTCGCCTTGCAAGAAACACACCCTGCTTTTGAGAAAACAGCACTCTTCTACTCTCCTGTGTTTCCTATAGGACCAGAACAGTGAGCTTGCTCAGAACAAAAGAACTGTGCTTCCTACACACACGGGGCATATCTAGTTCAACTCTGCTTAGGAAACTGACAAGAACAGTAGCTTCTCTTCAGTCCAATACATTGTACTTGCTGGGAACAGACGCGAGTGCTATTTGCACTGTGTATGGCAATGGGAGCGCAATAGTGACTCTTCTTAGCAGAAAACAACTCTTGCTCGTAGGACCAGAAACTGCATGGGATTCAACTCCGTTTAGGACTGGGAAACAAACGCTAGCTCGCCTTGCAAGAAACACACTCTGCTTTTGAGAAAAAAGCACTCTTCTACTCTCCTGTGTTTCCTATAGGGCCAGAACATTGAGCTTGCTCAGAACAAAAGAACTGTGCTTCCTACACACACGGGGCATATCTAGTTCAACTCTGCTTAGGAAACTGACAAGAACAGTAGCTTCTCTTCCGTCCAATACACTGTACTTGCTGGGAACAGACGCGAGTGCTATTTGCACAGTGTATGGCAATGGGAGCGCAATAGTGACTCTTCTTAGCAGAAACAACTCTTGCTCGTAGGACCAGAAACTGCATGGGATTCAACTCCGTTTAGGACTGGGAAACAAACGCTAGCTCGCCTTGCAAGAAACACACTCTGCTTTTGAGAAAACAGCACTCTTCTACTCTCCTGTGTTTCCTATAGGGCCAGAACAGTGAGCTTGCTCAGAACAAAAGAACTGTGCTTCCTACACACACGGGGCATATCTAGTTCAACTCTGCTTAGGAAACTGACAAGAACAGTAGCTTCTCTTCAGTCCAATACACTGTACTTGCTGGGAACAGACGCGAGTGCTATTTGCACTGTGTATGGCAATGGGAGCGCAATAGTGACTCTTCTTAGCAGAAAACAACTCTTGCTCGTAGGACCAGAAACTGCATGGGATTCAACTCCGTTTAGGACTGGGAAACAAACGCTAGCTCGCCTTGCAAGAAACACACTCTGCTTTTGAGAAAACAGCACTCTTCTACTCTCCTGTGTTTCCTATAGGGCCAGAACAGTGAGCTTGCTCAGAACAAAAGAACTGTGCTTCCTACACACACGGGGCATATCTAGTTCAACTCTGCTTAGGAAACTGACAAGAACAGTAGCTTCTCTTCAGTCCAATACACTGTACCTGCTGGGAACAGACGCGAGTGCTATTTGCACTGTGTATGGCAATGGGAGCGCAATAGTGACTCTTCTTTGGAGAAAACAACTCTTGCTAGTAGGAGCAGAAACTGCATGGGATTCAACTCCGTTTAGGACTGGGAAACAAACGCTAGCTCGCCTTGCAAGAAACACACTCTGCTTTTGAGAAAACAGCACTCTTCTACTCTCCTGTGTTTCCTATAGGGCCAGAACAGTGAGCTTGCTCAGAACAAAAGAACTGTGCTTCCTACACACACGGGGCATATCTAGTTCAACTCTGCTTAGGAAACTGACAAGAACAGTAGCTTCTCTTCAGTCCAATACACTGTACTTGCTGGGAACAGACGCGAGTGCTATTTGCACTGTGTATGGCAATGGGAGCGCAATAGTGACTCTTCTTAGCAGAAAACAACTCTTGCTCGTAGGACCAGAAACTGCATGGGATTCAACTCCGTTTAGGACTGGGAAACAAACGCTAGCTCGCCTTGCAAGAAACACACTCTGCTTTTGAGAAAACAGCACTCTTCTACTCTCCTGTGTTTCCTATAGGGCCAGAACAGTGAGCTTGCTCAGAACAAAAGAACTGTGCTTCCTACACACACGGGGCATATCTAGTTCAACTCTGCTTAGGAAACTGACAAGAACAGTAGCTTCTCTTCAGTCCAATACACTGTACTTGCTGGGAACAGACGCGAGTGCTATTTGCACTGTGTATGGCAATGGGAGCGCAATAGTGACTCTTCTTAGCAGAAAACAACTCTTGCTCGTAGGACCAGAAACTGCATGGGATTCAACTCCGTTTAGGACTGGGAAACAAACGCTAGCTCGCCTTGCAAGAAACACACTCTGCTTTTGAGAAAACAGCACTCTTCTACTCTCCTGTGTTTCCTATAGGACCAGAACAGTGAGCTTGCTCAGAACAAAAGAACTGTGTTTTCTACACATACGGGGCATATCTAGTTCAACTCTGCTTAGGAAACTGACAAGAACAGTAGCTTCTCTTCAGTCCAATACACTGTACTTGCTGGGAACAGACGCGAGTGCTATTTGCACTGTGTATGGCAATGGGAGCGCAATAGTGACTCTTCTTAGCAGAAAACAACTCTTGCTCGTAGGACCAGAAACTGCATGGGATTCAACTCCGTTTAGGACTGGGAAACAAACGCTAGCTCGCCTTGCAAGAAACACACTCTGCTTTTGAGAAAACAGCACTCTTCTACTCTCCTGTGTTTCCTATAGGACCAGAACAGTGAGCTTGCTCAGAACAAAAGAACTGTGTTTCCTACACACACGGGGCATATCTAGTTCAACTCTGCTTAGGAAACTGACAAGAACAGTAGCTTCTCTTCAGTCCAATACACTGTACTTGCTGGGAACAGACGCCAGTGCTATTTGCACTGTGTATGGCAATGGGAGCGCAATAGTGACTCTTCTTAGCAGAAAACAACTCTTGCTCGTAGGACCAGAAACTGCATGGGATTCAACTCCGTTTAGGACTGGGAAACAAACGCTAGCTCGCCTTGCAAGAAACACACCCTGCTTTTGAGAAAACAGCACTCTTCTACTCTCCTGTGTTTCCTATAGGACCAGAACAGTGAGCATGCTCAGAACAAAAGAACTGTGCTTCCTACACACACGGGGCATATCTAGTTCAACTCTGCTTAGGAAACTGACAAGAACAGTAGCTTCTCTTCAGTCCAATACATTGTACTTGCTGGGAACAGACGCGAGTGCTATTTGCACTGTGTATGGCAATGGGAGCGCAATAGTGACTCTTCTTAGCAGAAAACAACTCTTGCTCGTAGGACCAGAAACTGCATGGGATTCAACTCCGTTTAGGACTGGGAAACAAACGCTAGCTCGCCTTGCAAGAAACACACTCTGCTTTTGAGAAAAAAGCACTCTTCTACTCTCCTGTGTTTCCTATAGGGCCAGAACATTGAGCTTGCTCAGAACAAAAGAACTGTGCTTCCTACACACACGGGGCATATCTAGTTCAACTCTGCTTAGGAAACTGACAAGAACAGTAGCTTCTCTTCCGTCCAATACACTGTACTTGCTGGGAACAGACGCGAGTGCTATTTGCACTGTGTATGGCAATGGGAGCGCAATAGTGACTCTTCTTAGCAGAAACAACTCTTGCTCGTAGGACCAGAAACTGCATGGGATTCAACTCCGTTTAGGACTGGGAAACAAACGCTAGCTCGCCTTGCAAGAAACACACTCTGCTTTTGAGAAAAGAGCACTCTTCTACTCTCCTGTGTTTCCTATAGGGCCAGAACAGTGAGCTTGCTCAGAACAAAAGAACTGTGCTTCCTACACACACGGGGCATATCTAGTTCAACTCTGCTTAGGAAACTGACAAGAACAGTAGCTTCTCTTCAGTCCAATACACTGTACTTGCTGGGAACAGACGCGAGTGCTATTTGCACTGTGTATGGCAATGGGAGCGCAATAGTGACTCTTCTTTGGAGAAAACAACTCTTGCTAGTAGGAGCAGAAACTGCATGGGATTCAACTCCGTTTAGGACTGGGAAAAAAACGCTAGCTCGCCTTGCAAGAAACACACTCTGCTTTTGAGAAAACAGCACTCTTCTACTCTCCTGTGTTTCCTATAGGGCCAGAACATTGAGCTTGCTCAGAACAAAAGAACTGTGCTTCCTACACACACGGGGCATATCTATTTCAACTCTGCTTAGGAAACTGACCAGAACAGTAGCTTCTCTTCAGTCCAATACACTGTACTTGCTGGGAACAGACGCGAGTGCTATTTGCACTGTGTATGGCAATGGGAGCGCAATAGTGACTCTTCTTAGCAGAAAACAACTCTTGCTCGTAGGACCAGAAACTGCATGGGATTCAACTCCGTTTAGGACTGGGAAACAAACGCTAGCTCGCCTTGCAAGAAACACACTCTGCTTTTGAGAAAACAGCACTCTTCTACTCTCCTGTGTTTCCTATAGGACCAGAACAGTGAGCTTGCTCAGAACAAAAGAACTGTGTTTCCTACACACACGGGGCATATCTAGTTCAACTCTGCTTAGGAAACTGACAAGAACAGTAGCTTCTCTTCAGTCCAATACACTGTACTTGCTGGGAACAGACGCGAGTGCTATTTGCACTGTGTATGGCAATGGGAGCGCAATAGTGACTCTTCTTAGCAGAAAACAACTCTTGCTCGTAGGACCAGAAACTGCATAGAATTCAACTCCATTTAGGACTGGGAAACAAACGCTAGCTCGCCTTGCAAGAAACACACTCTGCTTTTGAGAAAACAGCACTCTTCTACTCTCCTGTGTTTCCTATAGGGGCAGAACAGTGAGCTTGCTCAGAACAAAAGAACTGTGCTTCCTACACACACGGGGCATATCTAGTTCAACTCCTCTTAGGAAACTGACAAGAACAGTAGCTTCTCTTCAGTCCAATACACTGTACTTCCTGGGAACAGACGCGAGTGCTATTTGCACTGTGTATGGCAAAGGGAGCGCAATAGTGACTCTTCTTAGCAGAAAACAACTCTTGCTCGTAGGACCAGAAACTGCATGGGATTCAACTCCGTTTAGGACTGGGAAACAAACGCTAGCTCGCCTTGCAAGAAACACACTCTGCTTTTGAGAAAACAGCACTCTTCTACTCTCCTGTGTTTTTTATAGGGCCAGAACAGTGAGCTTGCTCAGAACAAAAGAACTGTGCTTCCTACACACACGGGGCATATCTAGTTCAACTCTGCTTAGGAAACTGACAAGAACAGTAGCTTCTCTTCAGTCCAATACACTGTACTTGCTGGGAACAGACGCGAGTGCTATTTGCACTGTGTATGGCAATGGGAGCGCAATAGTGACTCTTCTTAGCAGAAAACAACTCTTGCTCGCAGGACCAGAAACTGCATGGGATTCAACTCCGTTTAGGACTGGGAAACAAACGCTAGCTCGCCTTGCAAGAAACACACTCTGCTTTTGAGAAAACAGCACTCTTCTACTCTCCTGTGTTTCCTATAGGGCCAGAACAGTGAGCTTGCTCAGAACAAAAGAACTGTGCTTCCTACACACACGGGGCATATCTAGTTCAACTCTGCTTAGGAAACTGACAAGAACAGTAGCTTCTCTTCAGTCCAATACACTGTACTTGCTGGGAACAGACGCGAGTGCTATTTGCACTGTGTATGGCAATGGGAGCGCAATAGTGACTCTTCTTAGCAGAAAACAACTCTTGCTCGTAGGACCAGAAACTGCATGGGATTCAACTCCGTTTAGGACTGGGAAACAAACGCTAGCTCGCCTTGCAAGAAACACACTCTGCTTTTGAGAAAAGAGCACTCTTCTACTCTCCTGTGTTTCCTATAGGGCCAGAACAGTGAGCTTGCTCAGAACAAAAGAACTGTGCTTCCTACACACACGGGGCATATCTAGTTCAACTCTGCTTAGGAAACTGACAAGAACAGTAGCTTCTCTTCAGTCCAATACACTGTACTTGCTGGGAACAGACGCGAGTGCTATTTGCACTGTGTATGGCAATGGGAGCGCAATAGTGACTCTTCTTAGCAGAAAACAACTCTTGCTCGTAGGACCAGAAACTGCATGGGATTCAACTCCGTTTAGGACTGGGAAACAAACGCTAGCTCGCCTTGCAAGAAACACACTCTGCTTTTGAGAAAACAGCACTCTTCTACTCTCCTGTGTTTCCTATAGGACCAGAACAGTGAGCTTGCTCAGAACAAAAGAACTGTGTTTCCTACACACACGGGGCATATCTAGTTCAACTCTGCTTAGGAAACTGACAAGAACAGTAGCTTCTCTTCAGTCCAATACACTGTACTTGCTGGGAACAGACGCGAGTGCTATTTGCACTGTGTATGGCAATGGGAGCGCAATAGTGACTCTTCTTAGCAGAAAACAACTCTTGCTCGTAGGACCAGAAACTGCATGGGATTCAACTCCGTTTAGGACTGGGAAACAAACGCTAGCTCGCCTTGCAAGAAACACACTCTGCTTTTGAGAAAACAGCACTCTTCTACTCTCCTGTGTTTCCTATAGGGCCAGAACAGTGAGCTTGCTCAGAACAAAAGAACTGTGCTTCCTACACACACGGGGCATATCTAGTTCAACTCTGCTTAGGAAACTGACAAGAACAGTAGCTTCTCTTCAGTCCAATACACTGTACTTGCTTTGAACAGACGCGAGTGCTATTTGCACTGTGTATGGCAATGGGAGCGCAATAGTGACTCTTCTTAGCAGAAAACAACTCTTGCTCGTAGGACCAGAAACTGCATGGGATTCAACTCCGTTTAGGACTGGGAAACAAACGCTAGCTCGCCTTGCAAGAAACACACTCTGCTTTTGAGAAAACAGCACTCTTCTACTCTCCTGTGTTTCCTATAGGGCCAGAACAGTGAGCTTGCTCAGAACAAAAGAACTGTGCTTCCTACACACACGGGGCATATCTAGTTCAACTCTGCTTAGGAAACTGACAAGAACAGTAGCTTCTCTTCAGTCCAATACACTGTACTTGCTGGGAACAGACACGAGTGCTATTTGCACTGTGTATGGCAATGGGAGCGCAATAGTGACTCTTCTTAGCAGAAAACAACTCTTGCTCGTAGGACCAGAAACTGCATGGGATTCAACTCCGTTTAGGACTGGGAAACAAACGCTAGCTCGCCTTGCAAGAAACACACTCTGCTTTTGAGAAAACAGCACTCTTCTACTCTCCTGTGTTTCCTATAGGGCCAGATCATTGAGCTTGCTCAGAACAAAAGAAGTGTGCTTCCTACACACACGGAGCATATCTAGTTCAACTCTGCTTAGGAAACTGACAAGAACAGTAGCTTCTCTTCAGTCCAATACACTGTACTTGCTGGGAACAGACGCCAGTGCTATTTGCACTGTGTATGGCAATGGGAGCGCAATAGTGACTCTTCTTAGCAGAAAACAACTCTTGCTCGCAGGACCAGAAACTGCATGGGATTCAACTCCGTTTAGGACTGGGAAACAAACGCTAGCTCGCCTTGCAAGAAACACACTCTGCTTTTGAGAAAACAGCACTCTTCTACTCTCCTGTGTTTCCTATAGGACCAGAACAGTGAGCTTGCTCAGAACAAAAGAACTGTGCTTCCTACACACACGGGGCATATCTAGTTCAACTCTGCTTAGGAAACTGACAAGAACAGTAGCTTCTCTTCAGTCCAATACACTGTACTTGCTGGGAACAGACGCGAGTGCTATTTGCACTGTGTATGGCAATGGGAGCGCAATAGTGACTCTTCTTAGCAGAAAACAACTCTTGCTCGTAGGACCAGAAACTGCATGGGATTCAACTCCGTTTAGGACTGGGAAACAAACGCTAGCTCGCCTTGCAAGAAACACACTCTGCTTTTGAGAAAACAGCACTCTTCTACTCTCCTGTGTTTCCTATAGGACCAGAACAGTGAGCTTGCTCAGAACAAAAGAACTGTGTTTCCTACACACACGGGGCATATCTAGTTCAACTCTGCTTAGGAAACTGACAAGAACAGTAGCTTCTCTTCAGTCCAATACACTGTACTTGCTGGGAACAGACGCGAGTGCTATTTGCACTGTGTATGGCAATGGGAGCGCAATAGTGACTCTTCTTAGCAGAAAACAACTCTTGCTCGTAGGACCAGAAACTGCATAGAATTCAACTCCATTTAGGACTGGGAAACAAACGCTAGCTCGCCTTGCAAGAAACACACTCTGCTTTTGAGAAAACAGCACTCTTCTACTCTCCTGTGTTTCCTATAGGGGCAGAACAGTGAGCTTGCTCAGAACAAAAGAACTGTGCTTCCTACACACACGGGGCATATCTAGTTCAACTCCTCTTAGGAAACTGACAAGAACAGTAGCTTCTCTTCAGTCCAATACACTGTACTTCCTGGGAACAGACGCGAGTGCTATTTGCACTGTGTATGGCAAAGGGAGCGCAATAGTGACTCTTCTTAGCAGAAAACAACTCTTGCTCGTAGGACCAGAAACTGCATGGGATTCAACTCCGTTTAGGACTGGGAAACAAACGCTAGCTCGCCTTGCAAGAAACACACTCTGCTTTTGAGAAAACAGCACTCTTCTACTCTCCTGTGTTTCCTATAGGGCCAGAACAGTGAGCTTGCTCAGAACAAAAGAACTCTGCTTCCTACACACACGGGGCATATCTAGTTCAACTCTGCTTAGGAAACTGACAAGAACAGTAGCTTCTCTTCAGTCCAATACACTGTACTTGCTGGGAACAGACGCGAGTGCTATTTGCACTGTGTATGGCAATGGGAGCGCAATAGTGACTCTTCTTAGCAGAAAACAACTCTTGCTCGTAGGACCAGAAACTGCATGGGATTCAACTCCGTTTAGGACTGGGAAACAAACGCTAGCTCGCCTTGCAAGAAACACACTCTGCTTTTGAGAAAACAGCACTCTTCTACTCTCCTGTGTTTCCTATAGGGCCAGAACAGTGAGCTTGCTCAGAACAAAAGAACTGTGCTTCCTACACACACGGGGCATATCTAGTTCAACTCTGCTTAGGAAACTGACAAGAACAGTAGCTTCTCTTCAGTCCAATACACTGTACTTGCTGGGAACAGACACGAGTGCTATTTGCACTGTGTATGGCAATGGGAGCGCAATAGTGACTCTTCTTAGCAGAAAACAACTCTTGCTCGTAGGACCAGAAACTGCATGGGATTCAACTCCGTTTAGGACTGGGAAACAAACGCTAGCTCGCCTTGCAAGAAACACACTCTGCTTTTGAGAAAACAGCACTCTTCTACTCTCCTGTGTTGCCTATAGGGCCAGAACAGTGAGCTTGCTCAGAACAAAAGAACTGTGCTTCCTACACACACGGGGCATATCTAGTTCAACTCTGCTTAGGAAACTGACAAGAACAGTAGCTTCTCTTCAGTCCAATACACTGTACTTCCTGGGAACAGACGCGAGTGCTATTTGCACTGTGTATGGCAAAGGGAGCTCAATAGTGACTCTTCTTAGCAGAAAACAACTCTTGCTCGTAGGACCAGAAACTGCATGGGATTCAACTCCGTTTAGGACTGGGAAACAAACGCTAGCTCGCCTTGCAAGAAACACACTCTGCTTTTGAGAAAACAGCACTCTTCTACTCTCCTGTGTTTCCTATAGGGCTAGATCATTGAGCTTGCTCAGAACAAAAGAAGTGTGCTTCCTACACACACGGAGCATATCTAGTTCAACTCTGCTTAGGAAACTGACAAGAACAGTAGCTTCTCTTCAGTCCAATACACTGTACTTGCTGGGAACAGACGCCAGTGCTATTTGCACTGTGTATGGCAATGGGAGCGCAATAGTGACTCTTCTTAGCAGAAAACAACTCTTGCTCGCAGGACCAGAAACTGCATGGGATTCAACTCCGTTTAGGACTGGGAAACAAACGCTAGCTCGCCTTGCAAGAAACACACTCTGCTTTTGAGAAAACAGCACTCTTCTACTCTCCTGTGTTTCCTATAGGACCAGAACAGTGAGCTTGCTCAGAACAAAAGAACTGTGCTTCCTACACACACGGGGCATATCTAGTTCAACTCTGCTTAGGAAACTGACAAGAACAGTAGCTTCTCTTCAGTCCAATACACTGTACTTGCTGGGAACAGACGCGAGTGCTATTTGCACTGTGTATGGCAATGGGAGCGCAATAGTGACTCTTCTTAGCAGAAAACAACTCTTGCTCGTAGGACCAGAAACTGCATGGGATTCAACTCCGTTTAGGACTGGGAAACAAACGCTAGCTCGCCTTGCAAGAAACACACTCTGCTTTTGAGAAAACAGCACTCTTCTACTCTCCTGTGTTTCCTATAGGACCAGAACAGTGAGCTTTCTCAGAACAAAAGAACTGTGCTTCCTACACACACGGGGCATATCTAGTTCAACTCTGCTTAGGAAACTGACAAGAACAGTAGCTTCTCTTCAGTCCAATACACTGCACTTGCTGGGAATAGACGCGAGTGCTATTTGCACTGTGTATGGCAATGGGAGCGCAATAGTGACTCTTCTTAGCAGAAAACAACTCTTGCTCGTAGGACCAGAAACTGCATGGGATTCAACTCCGTTTAGGACTGGGAAACAAACGCTAGCTCGCCTTGCAAGAAACACACTCTGCTTTTGAGAAAACAGCACTCTTCTACTCTCCTGTGTTTCCTATAGGACCAGAACAGTGAGCTTGCTCAGAACAAAAGAACTGTGCTTCCTACACACACGGGGCATATCTAGTTCAACTCTGCTTAGGAAACTGACAAGAACAGTAGCTTCTCTTCAGTCCAATACACTGCACTTGCTGGGAATAGACGCGAGTGCTATTTGCAATGTGTATGGCAATGGGAGCGCAATAGTGACTCTTCTTAGCAGAAAACAACTCTTGCTCGTAGGACCAGAAACTGCATGGGATTCAACTCCGTTTAGGACTGGGAAACAAACGCTAGCTCGCCTTGCAAGAAACACACTCTGCTTTTGAGAAAACAGCACTCTTCTACTCTCCTGTGTTTCCTATAGGGCCAGAACAGTGAGCTTGCTCAGAACAAAAGAACTGTGCTTCCTAAACACACGGGGCATATCTAGTTCAACTCTGCTTAGGAAACTGACAAGAACAGTAGCTTCTCTTCAGTCCAATACACTGTACTTGCTGGGAACAGACACGAGTGCTATTTGCACTGTGTATGGCAATGGGAGCGCAATAGTGACTCTTCTTAGCAGAAAACAACTCTTGCTCGTAGGACCAGAAACTGCATGGGATTCAACTCCGTTTAGGACTGGGAAACAAACGCTAGCTCGCCTTGCAAGAAACACACTCTGCTTTTGAGAAAACAGCACTCTTCTACTCTCCTGTGTTTCCTATAGGGCCAGAACAGTGAGCTTGCTCAGAACAAAAGAACTGTGCTTCCTACACACACGGGGCATATCTAGTTCAACTCTGCTTAGGAAACTGACAAGAACAGTAGCTTCTCTTCAGTCCAATACACTGTACTTCCTGGGAACAGACGCGAGTGCTATTTGCACTGTGTATGGCAAAGGGAGCTCAATAGTGACTCTTCTTAGCAGAAAACAACTCTTGCTCGTAGGACCAGAAACTGCATGGGATTCAACTCCGTTTAGGACTGGGAAACAAACGCTAGCTCGCCTTGCAAGAAACACACTCTGCTTTTGAGAAAACAGCACTCTTCTACTCTCCTGTGTTTCCTATAGGGCCAGATCATTGAGCTTGCTCAGAACAAAAGAAGTGTGCTTCCTACACACACGTGGCATATCTAGTTCAACTCTGCTTAGGAAACTGACAAGAACAGTAGCTTCTCTTCAGTCCAATACACTGTACTTGCTGGGAACAGACGCCAGTGCTATTTGCACTGTGTATGGCAATGGGAGCGCAATAGTGACTCTTCTTAGCAGAAAACAACTCTTGCTCGCAGGACCAGAAACTGCATGGGATTCAACTCCGTTTAGGACTGGGAAACAAACGCTAGCTCGCCTTGCAAGAAACACACTCTGCTTTTGAGAAAACAGCACTCTTCTACTCTCCTGTGTTTCCTATAGGACCAGAACAGTGAGCTTGCTCAGAACAAAAGAACTGTGCTTCCTACACACACGGGGCATATCTAGTTCAACTCTGCTTAGGAAACTGACAAGAACAGTAGCTTCTCTTCAGTCCAATACATTGTACTTGCTGGGAACAGACGCGAGTGCTATTTGCACTGTGTATGGCAATGGGAGCGCAATAGTGACTCTTCTTAGCAGAAAACAACTCTTGCTCGTAGGACCAGAAACTGCATGGGATTCAACTCCGTTTAGGACTGGGAAACAAACGCTAGCTCGCCTTACAAGAAACACACTCTGCTTTTGAGAAAAAAGCACTCTTCTACTCTCCTGTGTTTCCTATAGGGCCAGAACATTGAGCTTGCTCAGAACAAAAGAACTGTGCTTCCTACACACACGGGGCATATCTAGTTCAACTCTGCTTAGGAAACTGACAAGAACAGTAGCTTCTCTTCAGTCCAATACACTGTACTTGCTGGGAACAGACGCGAGTGCTATTTGCACTGTGTATGGCAATGGGAGCGCAATAGTGACTCTTCTTTGGAGAAAACAACTCTTGCTAGTAGGAGCAGAAACTGCATGGGATTCAACTCCGTTTAGGACTGGGAAAAAAACGCTAGCTCGCCTTGCAAGAAACACACTCTGCTTTTGAGAAAACAGCACTCTTCTACTCTCCTGTGTTTCCTATAGGGCCAGAACAGTGAGCTTGCTCAGAACAAAAGAACTGTGCTTCCTACACACACGGGGCATATCTAGTTCAACTCTGCTTAGGAAACTGACCAGAACAGTAGCTTCTCTTCAGTCCAATACACTGTACTTGCTGGGAACAGACGCGAGTGCTATTTGCACTGTGTATGGCAATGGGAGCGCAATAGTGACTCTTCTTAGCAGAAAACAACTCTTGCTCGTAGGACCAGAAACTGCATGGGATTCAACTCCGTTTAGGACTGGGAAACAAACGCTAGCTCGCCTTGCAAGAAACACACTCTGCTTTTGAGAAAACAGCACTCTTCTACTCTCCTGTGTTTCCTATAGGACCAGAACAGTGAGCTTGCTCAGAACAAAAGAACTGTGCTTCCTACACATACGGGGCATATCTAGTTCAACTCTGCTTAGGAAACTGACAAGAACAGTAGCTTCTCTTCAGTCCAATACACTGTACTTGCTGGGAACAGACGCGAGTGCTATTTGCACTGTGTATGGCAATGGGAGCGCAAAGTGACTCTTCTTAGCAGAAAACAACTCTTGCTCGTAGGACCAGAAACTGCATGGGATTCAACTCCGTTTAGGACTGGGAAACAAACGCTAGCTCGCCTTGCAAGAAACACACTCTGCTTTTGAGAAAACAGCACTCTTCTACTCTCCTGTGTTTCCTATAGGACCAGAACAGTGAGCTTGCTCAGAACAAAAGAACTGTGTTTCCTACACATACGGGGCAGATCTAGTTCAACTCTGCTTAGGAAACTGACAAGAACAGTAGCTTCTCTTCAGTCCAATACACTGTACTTGCTGGGAACAGACGCGAGTGCTATTTGCACTGTGTATGGCAATGGGAGCACAATAGTGACTCTTCTTAGCAGAAAACAACTCTTGCTCGTAGGACGAGAAACTGCATAGAATTCAACTCCGTTTAGGACTGGGAAACAAACGCTAGCTCGCCTTGCAAGAAACACACTCTGCTTTTGAGAAAACAGCACTCTTCTACTCTCCTGTGTTTCCTATAGGACCAGAACAGTGAGCTTGCTCAGAACAAAAGAACTGTGCTTCCTACACACACGGGGCATATCTAGTTCAACTCTGCTTAGGAAACTGACAAGAACAGTAGCTTCTCTTCAGTCCAATACACTACACTTGCTGGGAATAGACGCGAGTGCTATTTGCACTGTGTATGGCAATGGGAGCGCAATAGTGACTCTTCTTAGCAGAAAACAACTCTTGCTCGTAGGACCAGAAACTGCATGGGATTCAACTCCGTTTAGGACTGGGAAACAAACGCTAGCTCGCCTTGCAAGAAACACACTCTGCTTTTGAGAAAACAGCACTCTTCTACTCTCCTGTGTTTCCTATAGGACCAGAACAGTGAGCTTGCTCAGAACAAAAGAACTGTGCTTCCTACACACACGGGGCATATCTAGTTCAACTCTGCTTAGGAAACTGACAAGAACAGTAGCTTCTCTTCAGTCCAATACACTGTACTTGCTGGGAACAGACGCGAGTGCTATTTGCACTGTGTATGGCAATGGGAGCGCAATAGTGACTCTTCTTAGCAGAAAACAACTCTTGCTCGTAGGACCAGAAACTGCATGGGATTCAACTCCGTTTAGGACTGGGAAACAAACGCTAGCTCGCCTTGCAAGAAACACACTCTGCTTTTGAGAAAACAGCACTCTTCTACTCTCCTGTGTTTCCTATAGGACCAGAACAGTGAGCTTGCTCAGAACAAAAGAACTGTGCTTCCTACACACACGGGGCATATCTAGTTCAACTCTGCTTAGGAAACTGACAAGAACAGTAGCTTCTCTTCAGTCCAATACACTGCACTTGCTGGGAATAGACGCGAGTGCTATTTGCACTGTGTATGGCAATGGGAGCGCAATAGTGACTCTTCTTAGCAGAAAACAACTCTTGCTCGTAGGACCAGAAACTGCATGGGATTCAACTCCGTTTAGGACTGGGAAACAAACGCTAGCTCGCCTTGCAAGAAACACACTCTGCTTTTGAGAAAACAGCACTCTTCTACTCTCCTGTGTTTCCTATAGGGCCAGAACAGTGAGCTTGCTCAGAACAAAAGAACTGTGCTTCCTACACACACGGGGCATATCTAGTTCAACTCTGCTTAGGAAACTGACAAGAACAGTAGCTTCTCTTCAGTCCAATACACTGTACTTGCTGGGAACAGACACGAGTGCTATTTGCACTGTGTATGGCAATGGGAGCGCAATAGTGACTCTTCTTAGCAGAAAACAACTCTTGCTCGTAGGACCAGAAACTGCATTGGATTCAACTCCGTTTAGGACTGGGAAACAAACGCTAGCTCGCCTTGCAAGAAACACACTCTGCTTTTGAGAAAACAGCACTCTTCTACTCTCCTGTGTTTCCTATAGGGCCAGAACAGTGAGCTTGCTCAGAACAAAAGAACTGTGCTTCCTACACACACGGGGCATATCTAGTTCAACTCTGCTTAGGAAACTGACAAGAACAGTAGCTTCTCTTCAGTCCAATACACTGTACTTCCTGGGAACAGACGCGAGTGCTATTTGCACTGTGTATGGCAAAGGGAGCTCAATAGTGACTCTTCTTAGCAGAAAACAACTCTTGCTCGTAGGACCAGAAACTGCATGGGATTCAACTCCGTTTAGGACTGGGAAACAAACGCTAGCTCGCCTTGCAAGAAACACACTCTGCTTTTGAGAAAACAGCACTCTTCTACTCTCCTGTGTTTCCTATAGGGCCAGATCATTGAGCTTGCTCAGAACAAAAGAAGTGTGCTTCCTACACACACGTGGCATATCTAGTTCAACTCTGCTTAGGAAACTGACAAGAACAGTAGCTTCTCTTCAGTCCAATACACTGTACTTGCTGGGAACAGACGCCAGTGCTATTTGCACTGTGTATGGCAATGGGAGCGCAATAGTGACTCTTCTTAGCAGAAAACAACTCTTGCTCGCAGGACCAGAAACTGCATGGGATTCAACTCCGTTTAGGACTGGGAAACAAACGCTAGCTCGCCTTGCAAGAAACACACTCTGCTTTTGAGAAAACAGCACTCTTCTACTCTCCTGTGTTTCCTATAGGACCAGAACAGTGAGCTTGCTCAGAACAAAAGAACTGTGCTTCCTACACACACGGGGCATATCTAGTTCAACTCTGCTTAGGAAACTGACAAGAACAGTAGCTTCTCTTCAGTCCAATACATTGTACTTGCTGGGAACAGACGCGAGTGCTATTTGCACTGTGTATGGCAATGGGAGCGCAATAGTGACTCTTCTTAGCAGAAAACAACTCTTGCTCGTAGGACCAGAAACTGCATGGGATTCAACTCCGTTTAGGACTGGGAAACAAACGCTAGCTCGCCTTACAAGAAACACACTCTGCTTTTGAGAAAAAAGCACTCTTCTACTCTCCTGTGTTTCCTATAGGGCCAGAACATTGAGCTTGCTCAGAACAAAAGAACTGTGCTTCCTACACACACGGGGCATATCTAGTTCAACTCTGCTTAGGAAACTGACAAGAACAGTAGCTTCTCTTCAGTCCAATACACTGTACTTGCTGGGAACAGACGCGAGTGCTATTTGCACTGTGTATGGCAATGGGAGCGCAATAGTGACTCTTCTTTGGAGAAAACAACTCTTGCTAGTAGGAGCAGAAACTGCATGGGATTCAACTCCGTTTAGGACTGGGAAAAAAACGCTAGCTCGCCTTGCAAGAAACACACTCTGCTTTTGAGAAAACAGCACTCTTCTACTCTCCTGTGTTTCCTATAGGGCCAGAACATTGAGCTTGCTCAGAACAAAAGAACTGTGCTTCCTACACACACGGGGCATATCTAGTTCAACTCTGCTTAGGAAACTGACCAGAACAGTAGCTTCTCTTCAGTCCAATACACTGTACTTGCTGGGAACAGACGCGAGTGCTATTTGCACTGTGTATGGCAATGGGAGCGCAATAGTGACTCTTCTTAGCAGAAAACAACTCTTGCTCGTAGGACCAGAAACTGCATGGGATTCAACTCCGTTTAGGACTGGGAAACAAACGCTAGCTCGCCTTGCAAGAAACACACTCTGCTTTTGAGAAAACAGCACTCTTCTACTCTCCTGTGTTTCCTATAGGACCAGAACAGTGAGCTTGCTCAGAACAAAAGAACTGTGCTTCCTACACATACGGGGCATATCTAGTTCAACTCTGCTTAGGAAACTGACAAGAACAGTAGCTTCTCTTCAGTCCAATACACTGTACTTGCTGGGAACAGACGCGAGTGCTATTTGCACTGTGTATGGCAATGGGAGCGCAATAGTGACTCTTCTTAGCAGAAAACAACTCTTGCTCGTAGGACCAGAAACTGCATGGGATTCAACTCCGTTTAGGACTGGGAAACAAACGCTAGCTCGCCTTGCAAGAAACACACTCTGCTTTTGAGAAAACAGCACTCTTCTACTCTCCTGTGTTTCCTATAGGACCAGAACAGTGAGCTTGCTCAGAACAAAAGAACTGTGTTTCCTACACATACGGGGCAGATCTAGTTCAACTCTGCTTAGGAAACTGACAAGAACAGTAGCTTCTCTTCAGTCCAATACACTGTACTTGCTGGGAACAGACGCGAGTGCTATTTGCACTGTGTATGGCAATGGGAGCGCAATAGTGACTCTTCTTAGCAGAAAACAACTCTTGCTCGTAGGACCAGAAACTGCATAGAATTCAACTCCGTTTAGGACTGGGAAACAAACGCTAGCTCGCCTTGCAAGAAACACACTCTGCTTTTGAGAAAACAGCACTCTTCTACTCTCCTGTGTTTCCTATAGGGCCAGAACAGTGAGCTTGCTCAGAACAAAAGAACTGTGCTTCCTACACACACGGGGCATATCTAGTTCAACTCTGCGTAGGAAACTGACAAGAACAGTAGCTTCTCTTCAGTCCAATACACTGTACTTGCTGGGAACAGACGCGAGTGCTATTTGCACTGTGTATGGCAATGGGAGCGCAATAGTGACTCTTCTTAGCAGAAAACAACTCTTGCTCGTAGGACCAGAAACTGCATGGGATTCAACTCCGTTTAGGACTGGGAAACAAACGCTAGCTCGCCTTGCAAGAAACACACTCTGCTTTTGAGAAAACAGCACTCTTCTACTCTCCTGTGTTTCCTATAGGGCCAGATCATTGAGCTTGCTCAGAACAAAAGAAGTGTGCTTCCTACACACACGGGGCATATCTAGTTCAACTCTGCTTAGGAAACTGACAAGAACAGTAGCTTCTCTTCAGTCCAATACACTGTACTTGCTGGGAACAGACGCCAGTGCTATTTGCACTGTGTATGGCAATGGGAGCGCAATAGTGACTCTTCTTAGCAGAAAACAACTCTTGCTCGTAGGACCAGAAACTGCATGGGATTCAACTCCGTTTAGGACTGGGAAACAAACGCTAGCTCGCCTTGCAAGAAACACACTCTGCTTTTGAGAAAACAGCACTCTTCTACTCTCCTGTGTTTCCTATAGGGCCAGAACAGTGAGCTTGCTCAGAACAAAAGAACTGTGCTTCCTACACACACGGGGCATATCTAGTTCAACTCTGCTTAGGAAACTGACAAGAACAGTAGCTTCTCTTCAGTCCAATACACTGTACTTGCTGGGAACAGACGCGAGTGCTATTTGCACTGTGTATGGCAATGGGAGCGCAATAGTGACTCTTCTTAGCAGAAAACAACTCTTGCTCGTAGGACCAGAAACTGCATGGGATTCAACTCCGTTTAGGACTGGGAAACAAACGCTAGCTCGCCTTGCAAGAAACACACTCTGCTTTTGAGAAAACAGCACTCTTCTACTCTCCTGTGTTTCCTATAGGACCAGAACAGTGAGCTTGCTCAGAACAAAAGAACTGTGCTTCCTACACACACGGGGCATATCTAGTTCAACTCTGCTTAGGAAACTGACAAGAACAGTAGCTTCTCTTCAGTCCAATACACTGCACTTGCTGGGAATAGACGCGAGTGCTATTTGCACTGTGTATGGCAATGGGAGCGCAATAGTGACTCTTCTTAGCAGAAAACAACTCTTGCTCGTAGGACCAGAAACTGCATGGGATTCAACTCCGTTTAGGACTGGGAAACAAACGCTAGCTCGCCTTGCAAGAAACACACTCTGCTTTTGAGAAAACAGCACTCTTCTACTCTCCTGTGTTTCCTATAGGGCCAGAACAGTGAGCTTGCTCAGAACAAAAGAACTGTGCTTCCTACACACACGGGGCATATCTAGTTCAACTCTGCTTAGGAAACTGACAAGAACAGTAGCTTCTCTTCAGTCCAATACACTGTACTTGCTGGGAACAGACACGAGTGCTATTTGCACTGTGTATGGCAATGGGAGCGCAATAGTGACTCTTCTTAGCAGAAAACAACTCTTGCTCGTAGGACCAGAAACTGCATTGGATTCAACTCCGTTTAGGACTGGGAAACAAACGCTAGCTCGCCTTGCAAGAAACACACTCTGCTTTTGAGAAAACAGCACTCTTCTACTCTCCTGTGTTTCCTATAGGGCCAGAACAGTGAGCTTGCTCAGAACAAAAGAACTGTGCTTCCTACACACACGGGGCATATCTAGTTCAACTCTGCTTAGGAAACTGACAAGAACAGTAGCTTCTCTTCAGTCCAATACACTGTACTTCCTGGGAACAGACGCGAGTGCTATTTGCACTGTGTATGGCAAAGGGAGCTCAATAGTGACTCTTCTTAGCAGAAAACAACTCTTGCTCGTAGGACCAGAAACTGCATGGGATTCAACTCCGTTTAGGACTGGGAAACAAACGCTAGCTCGCCTTGCAAGAAACACACTCTGCTTTTGAGAAAACAGCACTCTTCTACTCTCCTGTGTTTCCTATAGGGCCAGATCATTGAGCTTGCTCAGAACAAAAGAAGTGTGCTTCCTACACACACGTGGCATATCTAGTTCAACTCTGCTTAGGAAACTGACAAGAACAGTAGCTTCTCTTCAGTCCAATACACTGTACTTGCTGGAAACAGACGCCAGTGCTATTTGCACTGTGTATGGCAATGGGAGCGCAATAGTGACTCTTCTTAGCAGAAAACAACTCTTGCTCGCAGGACCAGAAACTGCATGGGATTCAACTCCGTTTAGGACTGGGAAACAAACGCTAGCTCGCCTTGCAAGAAACACACTCTGCTTTTGAGAAAACAGCACTCTTCTACTCTCCTGTGTTTCCTATAGGACCAGAACAGTGAGCTTGCTCAGAACAAAAGAACTGTGCTTCCTACACACACGGGGCATATCTAGTTCAACTCTGCTTAGGAAACTGACAAGAACAGTAGCTTCTCTTCAGTCCAATACATTGTACTTGCTGGGAACAGACGCGAGTGCTATTTGCACTGTGTATGGCAATGGGAGCGCAATAGTGACTCTTCTTAGCAGAAAACAACTCTTGCTCGTAGGACCAGAAACTGCATGGGATTCAACTCCGTTTAGGACTGGGAAACAAACGCTAGCTCGCCTTACAAGAAACACACTCTGCTTTTGAGAAAAAAGCACTCTTCTACTCTCCTGTGTTTCCTATAGGGCCAGAACATTGAGCTTGCTCAGAACAAAAGAACTGTGCTTCCTACACACACGGGGCATATCTAGTTCAACTCTGCTTAGGAAACTGACAAGAACAGTAGCTTCTCTTCAGTCCAATACACTGTACTTGCTGGGAACAGACGCGAGTGCTATTTGCACTGTGTATGGCAATGGGAGCGCAATAGTGACTCTTCTTTGGAGAAAACAACTCTTGCTCGTAGGACCAGAAACTGCATGGGATTCAACTCCGTTTAGGACTGGGAAACAAACGCTAGCTCGCCTTGCAAGAAACACACTCTGCTTTTGAGAAAACAGCACTCTTCTACTCTCCTGTGTTTCCTATAGGACCAGAACAGTGAGCTTGCTCAGAACAAAAGAACTGTGTTTCCTACACATACGGGGCAGATCTAGTTCAACTCTGCTTAGGAAACTGACAAGAACAGTAGCTTCTCTTCAGTCCAATACACTGTACTTGCTGGGAACAGACGCGAGTGCTATTTGCACTGTGTATGGCAATGGGAGCGCAATAGTGACTCTTCTTAGCAGAAAACAACTCTTGCTCGTAGGACCAGAAACTGCATAGAATTCAACTCCGTTTAGGACTGGGAAACAAACGCTAGCTCGCCTTGCAAGAAACACACTCTGCTTTTGAGAAAACAGCACTCTTCTACTCTCCTGTGTTTCCTATAGGGCCAGAACAGTGAGCTTGCTCAGAACAAAAGAACTGTGCTTCCTACACACACGGGGCATATCTAGTTCAACTCTGCGTAGGAAACTGACAAGAACAGTAGCTTCTCTTCAGTCCAATACACTGTACTTGCTGGGAACAGACGCGAGTGCTATTTGCACTGTGTATGGCAATGGGAGCGCAATAGTGACTCTTCTTAGCAGAAAACAACTCTTGCTCGTAGGACCAGAAACTGCATGGGATTCAACTCCGTTTAGGACTGGGAAACAAACGCTAGCTCGCCTTGCAAGAAACACACTCTGCTTTTGAGAAAACAGCACTCTTCTACTCTCCTGTGTTTCCTATAGGGCCAGATCATTGAGCTTGCTCAGAACAAAAGAAGTGTGCTTCCTACACACACGGGGCATATCTAGTTCAACTCTGCTTAGGAAACTGACAAGAACAGTAGCTTCTCTTCAGTCCAATACACTGTACTTGCTGGGAACAGACGCCAGTGCTATTTGCACTGTGTATGGCAATGGGAGCGCAATAGTGACTCTTCTTAGCAGAAAACAACTCTTGCTCGTAGGACCAGAAACTGCATGGGATTCAACTCCGTTTAGGACTGGGAAACAAACGCTAGCTCGCCTTGCAAGAAACACACTCTGCTTTTGAGAAAACAGCACTCTTCTACTCTCCTGTGTTTCCTATAGGGCCAGAACAGTGAGCTTGCTCAGAACAAAAGAACTGTGCTTCCTACACACACGGGGCATATCTAGTTCAACTCTGCTTAGGAAACTGACAAGAACAGTAGCTTCTCTTCAGTCCAATACACTGTACTTGCTGGGAACAGACGCGAGTGCTATTTGCACTGTGTATGGCAATGGGAGCGCAATAGTGACTCTTCTTAGCAGAAAACAACTCTTGCTCGTAGGACCAGAAACTGCATGGGATTCAACTCCGTTTAGGACTGGGAAACAAACGCTAGCTCGCCTTGCAAGAAACACACTCTGCTTTTGAGAAAACAGCACTCTTCTACTCTCCTGTGTTTCCTATAGGACCAGAACAGTGAGCTTGCTCAGAACAAAAGAACTGTGCTTCCTACACACACGGGGCATATCTAGTTCAACTCTGCTTAGGAAACTGACAAGAACAGTAGCTTCTCTTCAGTCCAATACACTGCACTTGCTGGGAATAGACGCGAGTGCTATTTGCACTGTGTATGGCAATGGGAGCGCAATAGTGACTCTTCTTAGCAGAAAACAACTCTTGCTCGTAGGACCAGAAACTGCATGGGATTCAACTCCGTTTAGGACTGGGAAACAAACGCTAGCTCGCCTTGCAAGAAACACACTCTGCTTTTGAGAAAACAGCACTCTTCTACTCTCCTGTGTTTCCTATAGGACCAGAACAGTGAGCTTGCTCAGAACAAAAGAACTGTGCTTCCTACACACACGGGGCATATCTAGTTCAACTCTGCTTAGGAAACTGACAAGAACAGTAGCTTCTCTTCAGTCCAATACATTGTACTTGCTGGGAACAGACGCGAGTGCTATTTGCACTGTGTATGGCAATGGGAGCGCAATAGTGACTCTTCTTTGGAGAAAACAACTCTTGCTAGTAGGAGCAGAAACTGCATGGGATTCAACTCCGTTTAGGACTGGGAAAAAAACGCTAGCTCGCCTTGCAAGAAACACACTCTGCTTTTGAGAAAACAGCACTCTTCTACTCTCCTGTGTTTCCTATAGGGCCAGAACATTGAGCTTGCTCAGAACAAAAGAACTGTGCTTCCTACACACACGGGGCATATCTAGTTCAACTCTGCTTAGGAAACTGACAAGAACAGTAGCTTCTCTTCAGTCCAATACACTGTACTTGCTGGGAACAGACGCGAGTGCTATTTGCACTGTGTATGGCAATGGGAGCGCAATAGTGACTCTTCTTAGCAGAAAACAACTCTTGCTCGTAGGACCAGAAACTGCATGGGATTCAACTCCGTTTAGGACTGGGAAACAAAGGCTAGCTCGCCTTGCAAGAAACACACTCTGCTTTTGAGAAAACAGCACTCTTCTACTCTCCTGTGTTTCCTATAGGACCAGAACAGTGAGCTTGCTCAGAACAAAAGAACTGTGCTTCCTACACATACGGGGCATATCTAGTTCAACTCTGCTTAGGAAACTGACAAGAACAGTAGCTTCTCTTCAGTCCAATACACTGTACTTGCTGGGAACAGACGCGAGTGCTATTTGCACTGTGTATGGCAATGGGAGCGCAATAGTGACTCTTCTTAGCAGAAAACAACTCTTGCTCGTAGGACCAGAAACTGCATGGGATTCAACTCCGTTTAGGACTGGGAAACAAACGCTAGCTCGCCTTGCAAGAAACACACTCTGCTTTTGAGAAAACAGCACTCTTCTACTCTCCTGTGTTTCCTATAGGACCAGAACAGTGAGCTTGCTCAGAACAAAAGAACTGTGTTTCCTACACACACGGGGCATATCTAGTTCAACTCTGCTTAGGAAACTGACAAGAACAGTAGCTTCTCTTCAGTCCAATACACTGTACTTGCTGGGAACAGACGCGAGTGCTATTTGCACTGTGTATGGCAATGGGAGCGCAATAGTGACTCTTCTTAGCAGAAAACAACTCTTGCTCGTAGGACCAGAAACTGCATAGAATTCAACTCCGTTTAGGACTGGGAAACAAACGCTAGCTCGCCTTGCAAGAAACACACTCTGCTTTTGAGAAAACAGCACTCTTCTACTCTCCTGTGTTTCCTATAGGGCCAGAACAGTGAGCTTGCTCAGAACAAAAGAACTGTGCTTCCTACACACACGGGGCATATCTAGTTCAACTCTGCTTAGGAAACTGACAAGAACAGTAGCTTCTCTTCAGTCCAATACACTGTACTTGCTGGGAACAGACGCGAGTGCTATTTGCACTGTGTATGGCAATGGGAGCGCAATAGTGACTCTTCTTAGCAGAAAACAACTCTTGCTCGTAGGACCAGAAACTGCATGGGATTCAACTCCGTTTAGGACTGGGAAACAAACGCTAGCTCGCCTTGCAAGAAACACACTCTGCTTTTGAGAAAAGAGCACTCTTCTACTCTCCTGTGTTTCCTATAGGGCCAGAACAGTGAGCTTGCTCAGAACAAAAGAACTGTGCTTCCTACACACACGGGGCATATCTAGTTCAACTCTGCTTAGGAAACTGAAAAGAACAGTAGCTTCTCTTCAGTCCAATACACTGTACTTGCTGGGAACAGACGCGAGTGCTATTTGCACTGTGTATGGCAATGGGAGCGCAATAGTGACTCTTCTTAGCAGAAAACAACTCTTGCTCGTAGGACCAGAAACTGCATGGGATTCAACTCCGTTTAGGACTGGGAAACAAACGCTAGCTCGCCTTGCAAGAAACACACTCTGCTTTTGAGAAAACAGCACTCTTCTACTCTCCTGTGTTTCCTATAGGACCAGAACAGTGAGCTTGCTCAGAACAAAAGAACTGTGTTTCCTACACACACGGGGCATATCTAGTTCAACTCTGCTTAGGAAACTGACAAGAACAGTAGCTTCTCTTCAGTCCAATACACTGTACTTGCTGGGAACAGACGCGAGTGCTATTTGCACTGTGTATGGCAATGGGAGCGCAATAGTGACTCTTCTTAGCAGAAAACAACTCTTGCTCGTAGGACCAGAAACTGCATGGGATTCAACTCCGTTTAGGACTGGGAAACAAACGCTAGCTCGCCTTGCAAGAAACACACTCTGCTTTTGAGAAAACAGCACTCTTCTACTCTCCTGTGTTTCCTATAGGGCCAGAACAGTGAGCTTGCTCAGAACAAAAGAACTGTGCTTCCTACACACACGGGGCATATCTAGTTCAACTCTGCTTAGGAAACTGACCAGAACAGTAGCTTCTCTTCAGTCCAATACACTGTACTTGCTGGGAACAGACGCGAGTGCTATTTGCACTGTGTATGGCAATGGGAGCGCAATAGTGACTCTTCTTAGCAGAAAACAACTCTTGCTCGTAGGACCAGAAACTGCATGGGATTCAACTCCGTTTAGGACTGGGAAACAAACGCTAGCTCTCCTTGCAAGAAACACACTCTGCTTTTGAGAAAACAGCACTCTTCTACTCTCCTGTGTTTCCTATAGGACCAGAACAGTGAGCTTGCTCAGAACAAAAGAACTGTGTTTCCTACACACACGGGGCATATCTAGTTCAACTCTGCTTAGGAAACTGACAAGAACAGTAGCTTCTCTTCAGTCCAATACACTGTACTTGCTGGGAACAGACGCGAGTGCTATTTGCACTGTGTATGGCAATGGGAGCGCAATAGTGACTCTTCTTAGCAGAAAACAACTCTTGCTCGTAGGACCAGAAACTGCATGGGATTCAACTCCGTTTAGGACTGGGAAACAAACGCTAGCTCGCCTTGCAAGAAACACACTCTGCTTTTGAGAAAACAGCACTCTTCTACTCTCCTGTGTTTCCTATAGGGCCAGAACAGTGAGCTTGCTCAGAACAAAAGAACTGTGCTTCCTACACACACGGGGCATATCTAGTTCAACTCTGCTTAGGAAACTGACAAGAACAGTAGCTTCTCTTCAGTCCAATACACTGTACTTCCTGGGAACAGACGCCAGTGCTATTTGCACTGTGTATGGCAATGGGAGCGCAATAGTGACTCTTCTTAGCAGAAAACAACTCTTGCTCGCAGGACCAGAAACTGCATGGGATTCAACACCGTTTAGGACTGGGAAACAAACGCTAGCTCGCCTTGCAAGAAACACACTCTGCTTTTGAGAAAACAGCACTCTTCTACTCTCCTGTGTTTCCTATAGGACCAGAACAGTGAGCTTGCTCAGAACAAAAGAACTGTGCTTCCTACACACACGGGGCATATCTAGTTCAACTCTGCTTAGGAAACTGACAAGAACAGTAGCTTCTCTTCAGTCCAATACACTGTACTTGCTGGGAACAGACGCGAGTGCTATTTGCACTGTGTATGGCAATGGGAGCGCAATAGTGACTCTTCTTAGCAGAAAACAACTCTTGCTCGTAGGACCAGAAACTGCATGGGATTCAACTCCGTTTAGGACTGGGAAACAAACGCTAGCTCGCCTTGCAAGAAACACACTCTGCTTTTGAGAAAACAGCACTCTTCTACTCTCCTGTGTTTCCTATAGGGCCAGAACAGTGAGCTTGCTCAGAACAAAAGAACTGTGCTTCCTACACACACGGGGCATATCTAGTTCAACTCTGCTTAGGAAACTGACAAGAACAGTAGCTTCTCTTCAGTCCAATACACTGTACTTGCTGGGAACAGACGCGAGTGCTATTTGCACTGTGTATGGCAATGGGAGCGCAATAGTGACTCTTCTTAGCAGAAAACAACTCTTGCTCGTAGGACCAGAAACTGCATGGGATTCAACTCCGTTTAGGACTGGGAAACAAACGCTAGCTCGCCTTGCAAGAAACACACTCTGCTTTTGAGAAAACAGCACTCTTCTACTCTCCTGTGTTTCCTATAGGGCCAGAACAGTGAGCTTGCTCAGAACAAAAGAACTGTGCTTCCTACACACACGGGGCATATCTAGTTCAACTCTGCTTAGGAAACTGACCAGAACAGTAGCTTCTCTTCAGTCCAATACACTGTACTTGCTGGGAACAGACGCGAGTGCTATTTGCACTGTGTATGGCAATGGGAGCGCAATAGTGACTCTTCTTAGCAGAAAACAACTCTTGCTCGTAGGACCAGAAACTGCATGGGATTCAACTCCGTTTAGGACTGGGAAACAAACGCTAGCTCTCCTTGCAAGAAACACACTCTGCTTTTGAGAAAACAGCACTCTTCTACTCTCCTGTGTTTCCTATAGGACCAGAACAGTGAGCTTGCTCAGAACAAAAGAACTGTGTTTCCTACACACACGGGGCATATCTAGTTCAACTCTGCTTAGGAAACTGACAAGAACAGTAGCTTCTCTTCAGTCCAATACACTGTACTTGCTGGGAACAGACGCGAGTGCTATTTGCACTGTGTATGGCAATGGGAGCGCAATAGTGACTCTTCTTAGCAGAAAACAACTCTTGCTCGTAGGACCAGAAACTGCATGGGATTCAACTCCGTTTAGGACTGGGAAACAAACGCTAGCTCGCCTTGCAAGAAACACACTCTGCTTTTGAGAAAACAGCACTCTTCTACTCTCCTGTGTTTCCTATAGGGCCAGAACAGTGAGCTTGCTCAGAACAAAAGAACTGTGCTTCCTACACACACGGGGCATATCTAGTTCAACTCTGCTTAGGAAACTGACAAGAACAGTAGCTTCTCTTCAGTCCAATACACTGTACTTCCTGGGAACAGACACGCGAGTGCTATTTGCACTGTGTATGGCAATGGGAGCGCAATAGTGACTCTTCTTAGCAGAAAACAACTCTTGCTCGTAGGACCAGAAACTGCATGGGATTCAACTCCGTTTAGGACTGGGAAACAAACGCTAGCTTGCCTTGCAAGAAACACACTCTGCTTTTGAGAAACAGCACTCTCTACTCTCCTGTGTTTCCTATAGGGCCAGAACAGTGAGCTTGCTCAGAACAAAAGAACTGTGCTTCCTACACACACGGGGCATATCTAGTTCAACTCTGCTTAGGAAACTGACAAGAACAGTAGCTTCTCTTCAGTCCAATACACTGTACTTCCTGGGAACAGACGTGAGTGCTATTTGCACTGTGTATGGCAAAGGGAGCGCAATAGTGGACTCTTCTTAGCAGAAAACAACTCTTGCTCGTAGGACCAGAAACTGCATGGGATTCAACTCCGTTTAGGACTGGGAAACAACGCTAGCTCGCCTTGCAAGAAACACACTCTGCTTTTGAGAAAACAGCACTCTTCTACTCTCCTGTGTTTCCTATAGGGCCAGAACAGTGAGCTTGCTCAGAACAAAAGAACTGTGCTTCCTACACACACGGGGCATATCTAGTTCAACTCTGCTTAGGAAACTGACAAGAACAGTAGCTTCTCTTCAGTCCTAATACACTGTACTTGCTGGGAAACAGACGCGAGTGCTATTTGCACTGTGTATGGCAATGGGAGCGCAATAGTGACTCTTCTTAGCAGAAAACAACTCTTGCTCGTAGGACCAGAAACTGCATGGTATCAACTCCGTTTAGGACTGGGAAACAAACGCTAGCTCGCCTTGCAAGAAACACACTCTGCTTTTGAGAAAACAGCACTCTTCTACTCTCCTGTGTTTCCTATAGGGCCAGAACAGTGAGCTTGCTCAGAACAAAAGAACTGTGCTTCCTACACACACGGGGCATATCTAGTTCAAACTCTGCGTAGGAAACTGACAAGAACAGTAGCTTCTCTTCAGTCCAATACACTGTACTTGCTGGGAACAGACGCCAGTGCTATTTGCACTGTGTATGGCAATGGGAGCGCAATAGTGACTCTTCTTAGCAGAAAAACAACTCTTGCTCGTAGGACCAGAAACTGCATGGGATTCAACTCCGTTTAGGACTGGGAAACAAACGCTAGCTCGCCTTGCAAGAAACACACTCTGCTTTTGAGAAAACAGCACTCTTCTACTCTCCTGTGTTTCCTATAGGGCCAGAACATTGAGCTTGCTCAGAACAAAAGAACTGTGCTTCCTACACACACGGGGCATATCTAGTTCAACTCTGCTTAGGAAACTGACAAGAACAGTAGCTTCTCTTCAGTCCAATACACTGTACTTGCTGGGAACAGACGCGAGTGCTATTTGCACTGTGTATGGCAATGGGAGCGCAATAGTGACTCTTCTTAGCAGAAAACAACTCTTGCTCGTAGGACCAGAAACTGCATGGGATTCAACACCGTTTAGGACTGGGAAACAATCGCTAGCTCGCCTTGCAAGAAACACACTCCTGCTTTGAGAAAACAGCACTCTTCTACTCTCCTGTGTTTCCATAGGGCCAGAACAGTGAGCTTGCTCAGAACAAAAAGAACTGTGCTTCCTACACACACAGGGCATATCTAGTTCAACTCTGCTTAGGAAACTGACAAGACAGTAGCTTCTCTTCAGTCCAATACACTGTGCTTCCTGGGAACAGACGCCAGTGCTATTTGCACTGTGTATGGCAATGGGAGCGCAATAGTGACTCTTCTTAGCAGAAAACAACTCTTGCTCGTAGGGACCAGAAACTGCATGGGATTCAACTCCGTTTAGGACTGGGAAACAAACGCTAGCTCGCCTTGCAAGAAACACCACTCTGCTTTTGAGAAAACAGCACTCTTCTACTCTCCTGTGTTTCCTATAGGGCCAGAACAGTGAGCTTGCTCAGAACAAAAGAACTGTGCTTCCTACACATCACGGGGGCATATCTAGTTCAACTCTGCTTAGGAAACTGACAAGAACAGTAGCTTTCTCTTCAAAGCCAATACACTGTACTTGCTGGGAACAGACGCGAGTGCTATTTGCACTGTGTATGGCAATGGGAGCGCAATAGTGACTCTTCTTAGCAGAAAACAACCTCTTGCTCGTAGGACCATGAAACTGCATGGGATTCAACTCCGTTTAGGACTGGGAAACAAACGCTAGCTCGCCTTGCAAAGAAACACACTTGCTTTTGAGAAAACAGCACCTCTTCTACTCTCCTGTGTTTCCTATAGGGCCAGAACAGTGAGCTTGCTCAGAACAAAAGAACTGTGCTTCCTACACACACGGGGCATATCTAGTTCAACTCTGCTTAGGTAAACTGACAAGAACAGTAGCTTCTCTTCAGTCCAATACACTGTACTTGCTGGGAACAGACGCGAGTGCTATTTGCACTGTGTATGGCAATGGGAGCGCAATAGTGACTCTTCTTTGGAGAAAACAACTCTTGCTAGTAGGAGCAGAAACTGCATGGGATTCAACTCCGTTTAGGACTGGGAAACAAACGCTAGCTCGCCTTGCAAGAAACACACTCTGCTTTTGAGAAAACAGCACTCTTCTACTCTCCTGTGTTTCCTATAGGGCCAAAACAGTGAGCTTGCTCAGAACAAAAGAACTGTGCTTCCTACACACACGGGGCATATCTTAGTTCAACTCTGCTTAGGGAAACTGACAAGAACAGTAGCTTCTCTTCAGTCCAATACACTGTACTTGCTGGGAACAGACCCGAGTGCTATTTGCACTGTGTATGGCAATGGGAGCGCAATAGTGACTCTTCCTAGCAGAAAACAACTCTTGCTCGTAGGACCAGAAACTGCATGGGATTCAACTCCGTTTAGGACTGGGAAACAAACGCTAGCTCGCCTTGCAAGAAACACACTCTGCTTTTGAGAAAACAGCACTCTTCTACTCTCCTGTGTTTCCTATAGGGCCAGAACAAGTGAGCTTGCTCAGAACAAAAGAACTGTGCTTCCTACACACACGGGGCATATCTAGTTCAACTCTGCTTAGGAAACTGACAAGAACAGTAGCTTCTCTTCAGTCCAATACACTGTACTTGCTGGGAACAGACGCGAGTGCTATTTGCACTGTATATGGCAATGGGAGCGCAATAGTGACTCTTCTTAGCAGAAAACAACTCTTGCTCGTAGGACCAGAAACTGCATGGGATTCAACTCCGTTTAGGACATGCGAAACGAAACGCTAGCTCGCCTTGCAAGAAACACACTCTGCTTTTGAGAAAACAGCACTCTTCTACTCTCCTGTGTTTCCTATAGGGCCAGAACAGTGAGCTTGCTCAGAACAAAAGAACTGTGCTTCCTACACACACGGGGCATATCTAGTTCAACTCTGCTTAGGAAACTGACAAGAACAGTAGCTTCTCTTCAGTCCAATACACTGTACTTGCTGGGAACAGACGGCGAGTGCTATTTGCACTGTGTATGGCAATGGGAGCGCGAATAGTGACTCTTCTTAGCAGAAAACAACTCTTGCTCGTAGGACCAGAAACTGCATGGGATTCAACTCCGTTTAGGACTGGGAAACAAACGCTAGCTCGCCTTGCAAGAAACACACTCTGCTTTTGAGAAAACAGCACTCTTCTACTCTCCTGTGTTTCCTATAGGGCCAGAACAGTGAGCTTGCTCAGAACAAAAGAACTGTGCTTCCTACACACACGGGGCATATCTAGTTCAACTCTGCTTAGGAAACTGACAAGAACAGTAGCTTCTCTTCAGTCCAATACACTGTACTTGCTGGGAACAGACGCGAGTGCTATTTGCACTGTATATGGCAATGGGAGCGCAATAGTGGACTATTCTTAGCAGAAAACGACTCTTGCTCGTAGGACCAGAAACTGCATGGGATTCAACTCTGTTTAGGACTGGGAAACAAACGCTAGCTCGCCTTGCAGAAACACACTCTGCTTTTGAGGAAAACGGCCACTCTTCTACTCTCCTGTGTTTCCTATAGGGCCAGAACAGTGAGCTTGCTCAGAACAGAAGAACTGTGCTTCCTACACACACGGGGCATATCTAGTTCAACTCTGCTTAGGAAACTGACAAGAACAGTAGCTTCTCTTCAGTCCAATACACTGTACTTGCTGGGAACAGACGCGAGTGCTATTTGCACTGTGTATGGCAATGGGAGCGCAATAGTGACTCTTCTCTAGCAGAAAACAACTCTTGCTCGTAGGACCAGAAAGTGCATGGGATTCAACTCAGTGTAGGACTGGGTAACAAACGCTAGCTTGCCTTGCAAGAAACACACTCTGCTTTTGAGAAAACAGCACTCTTCTACTCTCCTGTGTTTCCTATAGGGCCAGAACAGTGAGCTTGCTCAGAACAAAAGAACTGTGCTTCCTACACACACGGGGCATATCTAGTTCAACTCTGCTTAGGAAACTGACAAGAACAGTAGCTTCTCTTCAGTCCAATACACTGTAATTGCTGGGAACAGACGCGAGTGCTATTTGCACTGTGTATGGCATGGGAGCGCAATAGTGACTCTTCATTAGCAGAAAACAACTCTTGCTCGTAGGACCGAGAAACTGCATGGGATTCAACTCCGTTTAGGACTGGGAAACAAACGCTAGCTCGCCTTGCAAGAAACACACTCTGCTTTGAGAAAACAGCACTCTTCTACTCTCCTGTGTTTCCTATAGGACCAGAACAGTGAGCTTGCTCAGAACAAAAGAACTGTGCTTCCTACACACACGGGGCATATCTAGTTCAACTCTGCTTAGGAAACTGACAAGAACAGTAGCTTTCTCTCAGTCCAATACACTGTACTTGCTGGGACCAGACGCGAGTGCTATTTGCACTGTGTATGGCAATGGGAGCGCAATAGTGACTCTTCTTAGCAGAAAACAACTCTTGCTCGTAGGACCAGAAACTGCATGGTATCAACTCCGTTTAGGACTGGGAAACAAACGCTAGCTCGCCTTGCAAGAAACACACTCTGCTTTGAGAAAACAGCACTCTTCTACTCTCCTGTGTTTCCTATAGGGCCAGAACAGTGAGCTTGCTCAGAACAAAAGAACTGTGCTTCCTACACACACGGGGCATATCTAGTTCAACTCTGCGTAGGAAACTGACAAGAACAGTAGCTTCTCTTCAGTCCAATACACTGTACTTGCTGGGAACAGACGCGAGTGCTATTTGCACTGTGTATGGCAATGGGAGCGCAATAGTGACTCTTCTTAGCAGAAAACAACTCTTGCTCGTAGGACCAGGAAACTGCATGGGATTCAACTCCGTTTAGGACTGGGAAACAAACGCTAGCTCGCCTTGCAAGAAACACACTCTGCTTTTGAGAAAAACAGCACTCTTCTACTCTCCTGTGTTTCCTATAGGACCAGAACAGTGAGCTTGCTCAGAACAAAAAGAACTGTGTTTCCTACACACACGGGGCATATCTAGTTCAACTCTGCTTAGGAAACTGACAAGACAGTAGCTTCTCTTCCAGTCCAATACACTGTACTTGCTGGAACAGACGCGAGTGCTATTTGCACTGTGTATGGGCAATGGGAGCGCAATAGTGACTCTTCTTAGCAGAAAACAACTCTTGCTCGTAGGACCAGAAACTGCATGGGATTCAACTCCGTTTAGGACTGGGAAACAAACGCTAGCTCGCCTTGCAAGAAACACACTCTGCTTTTGAGAAAACAGCACTCTTCTACTCTCCTGTGTTTCCTATAGGGCCAGAACAGTGAGCTTGCTCAGAACAAAAGAACTGTGCTTCCTACACACACGGGGCATATCTTGTTCAACTCTGCTTAGGAAACTGACAAGAACAGTAGCTTCTCTTCAGTCCAATACACTGTACTTGCTGGAACAGACGCGAGTGCTATTTGCACTGTGTAATGGCAATGGGAGCGCAATAGTGACTCTTCTTAGCAGAAAACAACTCTTGCTCGTAGGACCAGAAACTGCATGGGATTCAACTCCGTTTAGGACTGGGAAACAAACGCTAGCCTCGCCTTGCAAGAACACACTCTGCTTTTGAGAAAACAGCACTCTTCTACTCTCCTGTGTTTCCTATAGGGCCAGAACAGTGAGCTTGCTCCAGAACAAAAGAACTGTGCTTCCTACACACACGGGGCATATCTAGTTCAACTCTGCTTAGGAAACTGACAAGAACAGTAGCTTCTCTCAGTCCAATACACTGTACTTGCTGGGAACAGACGCCAGTGCTATTTGCACTGTGTATGGCAATGGGAGCGCAATAGTGACTCTTCTTAGCAGAAAACAACTCTTGCTCGTAGGACCAGAAACTGCATGGGGATTCAACACCGTTAGGACTGGGAAACAAACGCTAGCTCGCCTTGCAAGAAACACACTCTGCTTTGAGAAAACAGCACTCTTCTACTCTCCTGTGTTTCCTATAGGACCAGAACAGTGAGCTTGCTCAGAACAAAAGAACTGTGCTTCCTACACACACGGGGCATATCTAGTTCAACTCTGCTTAGGAAACTGACAAGAACAGTAGCTTCTCTTCAGTCCAATACACTGTACTTGCTGGGAACAGACGCGAGTGCTATTTGCACTGTGTATGGCAATGGGAGCGCAATAGTGACTCTTCTTAGCAGAAAACAACTCTTGCTCGTAGGACCAGAAACTGCATGGGATTCAACTCCGTTTAGGACTGGGAAACAAACGCTAGCTCGCCTTGCAAGAAACACACTCTGCTTTTGAGAAAAACAGCACTCTTCTACTCTCCTGTGTTTCCTATAGGACCAGAACAGTGAGCTTGCTCAGAACAAAAGAACTGTGCTTCCTACACACACGGGGCATATCTAGTTCAACTCTGCTTAGGAAACTGACAAGAACAGTAGCTTCTCTTCAGTCCAATACACTGTACTTGCTGGGAATAGACGCGAGTGCTATTTGCACTGTGTATGGCAATGGGAGCGCAATAGTGACTCTTCTTAGCAGAAAACAACTCTTGCTCGTAGGACCAGAAACTGCATGGGATTCAACTCCGTTTAGGACTGGGAAACAAACGCTAGCTCGCCTTGCAAGAAACACACTCTGCTTTTGAGAAAACAGCACTCTTCTACTCTCCTGTGTTTCCTATAGGGCCAGAACAGTGAGCTTGCTCAGAACAAAAGAACTGTGCTTCCTACACACACGGGCATATCTAGTTCAACTCTGCTTAGGAAACTGACAAGAACAGTAGCTTCTCTTCAGTCAATACACTGTACTTGCTGGGAACAGACGCGAGTGCTATTTGCACTGTGTATGGCAATGGGAGCGCAATAGTGACTCTTCTTAGCAGAAAACAACTCTTGCTCGTAAGGACCAGAAACTGCATGGGATTCAACTCCGTTTAGGACTGGGAAACAAACGCTAGCTCGCCTTGCAAGAAACACACTCTGCCTTTTGAGAAAACAGCACTCTTCTACTCTCCTGTGTTTCCTATAGGGCCAGAACAGTGAGCTTGCCTCAGAACAAAAGAACTGTGCTTCCTACACACACGGGGCATATCTAGTTCAACTCTGCTTAGGAAACTGACAAGAACAGTAGCTTCTCTTCAGTCCAATACACTGTACTGCTGGGAACAGACGCGAGTGCTATTTGCACTGTGTATGGCAATGGAGCGCAATAGTGACTCTTCTTTGGAGAAAACAACTCTTGCTCGTAGAAGCAGAAACTGCATGGGATTCAACTCCGTTTAGGACTGGGAAAAAAAACGCTAGCTCGCCTGCAAGAAACACACTCTGCTTTTGAGAAAAAACAGCACTCTTCTACTCTCCTGTGTTTCCTATAGGGCCAGAACATTGAGCTTTGCTCAGAACAAAAGAACTGTGCTTCTACACACACGGGGCATATCTAGTTCAACTCTGCTTAGAAACTGACCAGAACAGTAGCTTCTCTTCAGTCCAATACACTGTACTTGCTGGGGAACAGACGCGAGTGCTATTTGCACTGTGTATGGCAATGGGAGCGCAATAGTGACTCTTCTTAGCAGAAAACAACTCTTGCTCGTAGGACCAGAAACTGCATGGGATTCAACTCCGTTTAGGACTGGGGA